>NC_058162.1:8735918-9032528 GCF_020080835.1 Cotesia glomerata
AATAAGTCTAATATATATATCTATATATATATATATATATATATATATATATATATATATATATATATATATATATATAAGCAACTTTTTTTTTCTTTGTTATCGATAAACTTGAAAACTACTGGACCGATCGGCATGAGACTATGACCATTCGACGCGGAATTAATTGTAGAAGGTTTTAGGCTATTCATTTTTTGAATTCCATCAACGCTTTACCATTTTTTTTCAAATTTATGTGGATAGTCATTTGTTTCTGCTACGAAAACAAATAAACATCACTTCTTCTTCATATTCGAGCGCACAAGGACCGGCAAAATGTCTAATCTATCTATCTATATATATATAAGCAACTTTTTTTTTCTTTGTTATCGATAAACTTGAAAACTACTAGACCGATCGGCATGAGACTATGACCATTCGACGCGGAATTAATTGTAGAAGGTTTTAGGCTATTCATTTTTTGAATTTTATCAACCCTTTACCATTTTTTTTCAAATTTATGTGGATAGTCATTTGTTTCTGCTACGAAAACAAATGAACATCACTTCTTCTTCATATTCGAGCGCACAAAAGGACCGGCAAAATGTCTAACTTCACTTCAATGCTTATAAACGCGTTTCCACACACCCTCCCACGCATTCACCCACGCACTCCCACACATCCACTCACGCACTCCCACGCATACACAAGGTTGTGACATGAATTATTGTCTATAGCAACGGTTTTGTTAATTCATTTCTAGGTTATGTAAATATGGCATTTATTTACGTTACTATCTTTTGTTTAAAAACAAAAAAGAATCTGTCTATCATTTAATCGATTGTGTTTTGTTTAGTATTTATTGGTTATGATACGTTTAGTATTCATTAGTTAGTTGAAAGAAGAAGAGGGCCTCCAACTTATAAAAGTTAGTATAATTAATATATTCACGTTGATTATATATATATATATATATATATAAAAGATTTCTACCTATATATTAACTCATCACGATAACTCTGGAAACATAAGGCGTAGAGATTTGAAATTTTGTAGGAACATCCCTGTTTAAAATTTCCAATAGGATCCCATCAAAAGCGACAAAAGCCACTTAGAAACCCATAAATTTTATTGGTTTCTAAGTGGCTTTTGTCGCTTTTGATGGGATCTTATTGGAGCTTTTCAACAGGGATTCCTTTCGCCGAGTAGAGGTCAGCTAAGAACGGATTTTACGAAATTCTACCCACAAGGGGGGTTGCGGGGGCGTTGACAATGGAAAATTCCCATTTTTAAACTATAGCTCCTATCGACTCAAAATTTTGTAGGAATTTTCTGTAAGTGATGTAAAAATAATTTATAAACGAATTTTAGGATATCTCAACCCACAGGGGGTTGCCGGGGTGGGTATTAACAATGAAAATTTTTAATTTTCAATCTATAGCTCCTACAGACTCCAATTGGGTAGAAATTTTCGCTAAGAGATGTAGAAATAATATACGAACGAATTTTAAGATACCTCACAGGAGTTTGCGGGGGTAGGTGTTAACAATTAAAATTTTTAATTTCCAAGCTATAGCTCCTATAAACTCCAAATTTAGTAGAGGTCTTCTATATGTGATATAAAAATGATCTAATAATGGATTTTACAACGAATCAACTCCAATAATGATCGTGGGGGTGAGTTTTAACCATAAAAAATCTTAATTTCCAAAATATAGCTTCTAAAAACTCTAAATTTGGTAGAAATTTTTTATCTCTTATGTAGAGATCACCTCAAAATGGATTTCAATAAAGTCTACTTCCGATAGGAATTGCGGAGGTGGGTGTTAAAATCTAAAATTTTCATTTCCAAACTGTAACTTCTACAAACTCCAAATTCGGTGAGAATCTTCGTGTATGATGTCTATTTCAGTTAAGGGATTGTGGGGGCATTGATAATGAAAATTTCCCGTTTGTAAAATATAGTTCTTATAGACTCCAAATTTGGTAAAAATATTCTACATGTGGTGTAGAAATAATCTAAGAACGGATTTAACGACGAATCACCCCCAATAAGGATTGCGAGGGTGGGTGTTGACAAAAAAAAAATCTTAATTTCCAAAATATAGCTTCTAAAAGCTGTAAATTTGGTAAGAATCTTTTATTTGTCATGTAGAAATCATCTCAAAACGGATTTCAATAAATTCTATTTCCAACAGGGATTGCGGGGCTGGGTGTTAGAATTTCAAATTTCCATTTTCAAACTGTAACTTTTACAAACTCGAAATTAGGTAGGAATCTTTCATTTGTCATGAGGAGATCATCTCAAAACGGATTCCAAAAAATTCTACTTCCGATAGGGATTGCGGGGGCGTTAACAATGAAAATTTCTCATTTCCAATCGATAGTTTTTATAGACTCAAAGTTTTGTTGGAATCTTTTATTTATAATGTAAAAATCATCTCGAATAGGATCTTACGAAGTTCCTCCCCCACATAGGAGTGCGGGAATGATAATTGTCAAAAAATTCATATTCTTTAAATACAGTTCCTACAAATATAAAATTTGATAGAATCTCAAGAGAAACAGACAAATACTGGGATGGCCTCCAAGGTCAACGGATTTAAATATTTTTCTTACTTAATAGTGATATTTTCTTACAACAATCGTCTCTTTGGCAGCGACAAAAAAGTTATTGTAACGTTTCCAAAATTTAACATTACATATAGCTATTCAGTCAACGGACTAAGAATTTTACATACATTTTATTTTTTCTGATCACATAATCGATGAATTGTTCTCATTACGGGGTTGCGAAAATGTAACAGATTAAAAGCATTGCATTTTCTAAACACATGAGATATAGAAAAGAAATTTGAGATACAGAAAATATGAAAAAAAATAAATAAAAATAAAACATAAAATTTAATTTATTTCCTTTTCAATTCGCCCAGCGAAGCGGGCGGGAAACCGCTAGTATATATATATATATATATATGTCGGAGATGAGAATAGCTGGGTTTTTCCAAGGGATGCTGGGAAAACATGCACTTCCTAAGCACTTTTAGTTTATAGCTAGAAAAAAAAAACTTAGCATTTTAATTTTTATGATTTAATACGCTAAGGAAATTTTAGTAAACTTTCGTTAAGTCTTTTATGACGGTAGGCTTAGTAGGGTTCGAAAGATCACATCTGCGGGTCTAACGTAGCCACAGTCAAGGGACAGTAATACCTAAGTGAAAATTATCGGGACGTACAATTGCAAGACGTAGCTTGTGTATTTTTTCAGAATAATTACCTGAAGGAGCTACGGATTGAAAATAAGTTTTGAGAATAGTCAGTTCTCTCCGAACAGTGAGCGATAACGGTTTACTGTCCTTCTGATCGTGGATTCGTTCTCTTATCCAAGTCTGTCGACGTTTTATTATTTCTAACGTCTAACATTAACGATATCTTATTTTGTTAATATTGTTCATATTATTAGTTCAGTGTGTTAATTAAAATTATAATTGCTAATAATTAAATAATAATATTAAATTATACTTCGAGTGTAGTGACTATATAATATTGTGTGTGTGTGTGTGTGTGTGTGTGTGTGTGTGTGTGTGTGTGTGTGTGTGTGTGTGTTACGCAAAAACAAACATTGTTACAAGCAACTATAATTAAGTATTAATAAAGTTGTACGATATTTGTATCATCTGGATATTGTAAACAAATAATAAAATGTCTCAAGATAATAATAATAATGTGCGACCTTCTTAAACCAACGCTATTCCGACATCAGAAGTGGGATCGACGCCGAGTATATCAATGCAAGAGCATATGGCTATTTTACGTGAGCTGATCCAATCAATTGCCCAAAAACTTAATACAACCTCCAGGAAGTTTACACTACCACGTTTTAACCTAGAAAACTCTGGCTCTGATCCGGCTGCATAGAGTTCAGCTGTCAGCATTATGATGGAAGAAAATCCATTGCAAGGCAGTGCACTATTTTCCGCGCTTAGTAGCGCCTTAGAGGGTTCCGCCGCACAATGGATGACTCAAATTATGTTTGGAGGAACTATTACTTGGTCTCGGTTCAAGGAACTTTTTATTTCCCGTTTTGGTGGAAGAGAAACCGCAGCTTTTGCCCTTATGAAGATTTTTACCGAACAACCGTTAAAAGACGAGACAACTGGAGCTTTTGAGATTCGTTTACGCTCTCTTCTCAAGGCGAGGTGGGAAAATTTGAGTATGGCGGAGATAATCAACGGCGCTGTTCTCTATCGACTAACGTCGCAAGATCACCGGGTTGAACGCACAGCGCTTACGAGTGAGATAAAAACGGAAGACCAATTTCTTACTGAAATGAGGGCTTACTCATACGCAAAGAAGCGACCGTTGCAATTGTCCGAGAACTTGTTAAGTTCAGATCCTAAACGCTCCAAGCTAACGGAGACACGGATTAAATATCTTTTCTGCGGTATTCCTGGCCACAAAATATCCGAATGTCGCAAGAAGTCATTTCTGGAGAAGAGGAAAAATTCCTATAGTCCAGAAGGAAGTCGATCATCCATCGCGACAAAAGTAACCTGCTTTAAGTGCCATAAAGAGTGTCATATTGCACCAAAACTGTCCGTCAAGTAAGAACAACCAACAGCGGCAACAACAATAGAAATCAGCACTCAAGTACCGAACGCCGAGTGGACTTTTGCACCGTGGATGTTCCAGCGGGTACAATAACCCATATGGGTGAGTCGTTTCCATTTTGCTTTGATTCAGGAGCTGAGTGCTCACTAATCAAAGAATCGGTTGCTAAGAAATTTTCGGGAAAACATATTAACGATATAGTTTTAATGAAAGGTATAGGAGATAATTGTGTCAAATGTATATTACAAATTTTATCTACTGTTTATATAAATAACTTTACATTGGAGATAGCCTTTCATGTGATTCCCGATAATTATTTAAAACATAATATAATGATTGGTCGTAAAATTCTGGGTCAGGGTTTCGAAGTAAATATTACGCAAAATTATTTTACTATTTGCAAGGCTAAAGTAGTAAATACTTGTGAAACAGTTCCTAATGAGATTAATTTCAACAAAGTAGACACTGACGTCACGGGTAGTGATAAAACTAGATTAATTTCTGTTTTAGAAAATTTTAAAGATTCTTTTATCACGGGTTTTCCCCGTACTGAAGTCACTACAGGTCAGTTAGAAATACGTCTCATAGTCCCTAATATTACCGTTCAAAGGAGACCGTATCGACTTAGCGTTGAAGAGCGGGAAATTGTCCGTGAGAGAATCAAAGAATTACTTAAAGCAAAAATTATAAAACCCAGTAATTCACCGTTTTCTAGCCCTACATTACTCGTTAAAAAGAAAGATGGTTCAGATAGACTTTGTGTAGATTACCGAGAGTTAAATAAAAATACCGTTGCAGATAGATTTCCTTTACCCTTAATTTCAGATCAAATCGCGAGATTACGGGACGCTAAATATTTTATAAGCTTAGATATGGCTAGCGGCTTTCATCAAATCGGTATCCATCCGAATTCTACTGAATTCACAGCTTTTGTTACTCCCGATGGTCAATATGAATATCTAAAAATACCATTTGGATTGAAAAATGCACCCTCTGTTTTTCAGAGAGAAATCCTCAAAGCTCTGGGCGATTTAGCTTACTCTTGGGTTGTAGTTTACTTAGATGATGTGCTTATTATTGCGAGTTCGATAGAGCAGGCGTTGGAGCGGTTGTAAACTCTTCTAAACATTCTGGTTGAGACTGGATTTTCATTTAACTTTGCTAAATGTTCATTCCTTAAAACATCAATTTCTTACCTGGGTAATAAAGTCACTAATGGTAAGATAAGACCCAACCCGCGTAAGATACAAGCTTTGAGTTCTTTACCTGCATGAACTACTGTCACACAAGTAAGACAATTTATCGGTTTAGCTTCTTATTTTCGTAAATTCATCCCAAAGTTTTCTCAAATTATGAAACCTTTATACTCTCTTACCTCGGGGAACAAAAACATAGATTGGCAAGATAAACACGAAACCCTACGACAAAAAGTAATTACCATCTTAACAAATGAGCCAGTGTTGATAATCTTCGACCCTAATTATCCGATTGAACTACACACCGATGCTAGCTCTGATGGTTACGGGGCTATGTTAATGTTAAAAGTAGAGGGCAACAATAGAGTTGTAGAATACTATAGTAAAAGGACTAGCTCAGCCGAATCCAGGTATCACTCGTACGAGCTGGAAACCTTAGCTGTAGTAAACTCAATTAGGCATTTTTGGCATTATCTACATGGTCGGGAATTTACAGTTGTTACTGACTGCAATTCTTTAAAAGCGTCTCAAAATAAAATCAATTTAAATGACCGGGTTCATAGATGGTGGGCTTTTCTACAATCCTTCACTTTTGAAATTGTTTACAGAGAAGGAAAACGAATATCAAATGTTGACTTCTTTTCTCGGAACCCAATTGACATCACTCGTAAACCTTTCGATAAAATTGAAGAGAAGGTAATTAGTTTTACGGAAATATCGGAGGATTGGTTACTAGCAGAGCAACGTCGTGATCCTCAAATTTCAGAAATCGTTTCTAAATTGCAAAACGATGAAATCGCAGAAGACATTTTAAAGACGTACGAACTAAGGTCCGGTACCCTTTATCGGAAAATTCAAAGAAATGAAAAAACTCTTTGTCTACCCATTATTCCTCGAGGTTTTTGATGGTCTGTTATTAATCACGTACATCAATCGATCATGCATTTAGGTTGGGATAAAACTCTTGAAAAGCTGTACGAATATTATTGGTTTGAAGGGATGGCGAAATACGTTCGGAAATTTGTAGAAAATTGTCATACTTGTCAAGTTTCTAAATCCAATTCAGGCAAGGTACAAGCCGAATTACACCCGATACCTAAAACCAGTATACCCTGGAATACCGTTCATATGGATATTACGGGCAAACTAAGTGGTAAGAATGACTCAAAAGAGTACGTTATTGTACTCATTGACGCATTTACAAAATACGTATACCTGCATCATACCCGTAATATAGATTCCCTTAGTACAATAAAAGCACTTAAATCAACTATATTTATCTTTGGTAGTCCTTGTCGAGTAATCGCTGACCAAGGGAGATGCTTTACTGGTAAGGATTTCCAAAATTATTGTAAAAATCAAGATATTAAATTACATCTAATAGCTACGGGATCTTGTAGAGCAAATGGTCAGGTAGAGCGCGTTATGGGTACTTTAAAAAACATGTTCACTGCAGTAGAAACTACCGGACGGTCATGGCAAGAAGCGATAGGCAAAATACAGTTGGCTCTGAATTGCTCTACCAATCGCGTCACTAAATCCAGTCCCTTAGAGTTATTAATTGGTAAGGTGGCAAGACCTTACGGATTTTTAGCGCATGAAAATACCGAAGTTAGAAAAGTAGATATCTCCAATGTAAAACAACAAGCTATAAGTAATATCGAAATTAATGCTCTTTATGATAAAAATAGATTTGATAAAACAAAGGCTAAAGTAGTTAAGTTTAGTATTGGTGATTTTGTATTATTGAAAAATGAAGAAAGAAATCAGACTAAGTTAGATCCGAAATTTAGGGGTCCATTTGTAATAGTGGAGGTTTTAGAAAGAGACAGATACATTTTAAATTCAGTTAAAGGTAAAAGAATGTATAAATACAGTCACGATAAATTAAGAAAAATGCCGCAGAGTTGTGTTCCTAGCAAGTTGGATCTTAGTGATCCTGAGGACGAAAATGACTCAATAAATGTAGAAAGCTCTGAAGAATTTGAATCAAGAATTTGAATCAAATAAACCTATACCACTTGCCCAGTGCGGCAGTGGAGTCTAAAGTAATTTAGATGTGTATACCACTTGCCCAGTGTGGCAGTAGAGTCTAAAGTAATTTAGATGTGTATACCACTTGCCCAGTGCGGCAGTGGAGTCTAAAGCAATTTAGATGTGTTTCCTTTACACCACTTGCCCAGTGTGGCAGTGGAGTCTAAAGCAATTTAGATGTGTTTCCTTTACACCACTTGCCCAGTGTGGCAGTGGAGTCTAAAGCAATTTAGATGTATTTCCTTTACACCACTTGCCCAGTGTGGCAGTGGGGTCTAAAACAATTTAGATGAGTTTCCTTTACACCACTTGTCCAGTGTGATAGTGGAGTCTAAAGCAATTTAGATGTGTTTCCTTTACACCACTTGTCCAGTGTGATAGTGGAGTCTAAAGCAATTTAGATGTGTTTATCCTGTCATTTGCAAAGAATAAAATTTACAGAGAATCTACAGCTTGCGAAACACAACTGGCATTAGCGATTATACAATTTGAAGTTCTTTAACATATTTTATAAACTCTACTATTCTCCGTTGTTCGGTTGGATCCCTGAATTGACAGATTATTCAAAGTAGATCATTCATTATTTAAAGTTGTTAATTTAAATTTAACGTTAAGCAAAAACCAAATTTTAGATGCACCCGAGGACGTGTGATCGTCAGGATGGCCGTGTTGGAGATGAGAATAGCTGGGTTTTTCCAAGGGATGCTGGGAAAATCCTAAGCACTTTTAGTTTATAGCTAGAAAATAAAACTTAGCATTTTAATTTTTATGATTTAATACGCTAAGGAAATTTTAGTAAACTTTCCTTAAGTCTTTTATGACGGTAGGCTCGTGTTCGAAAGATCACATCTGCGGGTCTAACGTAGCCACAGTCAAGGGACAGCAATACCTAAGTGAGAATCATCGGGACGTACAATTGCAAGACGTAGCTTGTGTATTTTTTCAGAATAATTACCTGAAGGAGCTACGGATTGAAAATAAGTTTTGAGAATAGTCAATTCTCTCCGAACAGAGAGCGATAACGGTTTACTGTCCTTCTGATCGTGGATTCGTTCTCTTATCCAAGTCTGTCGACGTTTTATTATTTCTAACGTCTAACATTAACGATATCTTATTTTGTTAATATTGTTCATATTATTAGTTCAGTGTGTTAATTAAAATTATAATTGTTTATAATTAAATAATAATATTAAATTATACTTCGAGTGTAGTGACTATATAATATTGTGTGTGTGTGTGTGTGTGTGTGTGTGTGTGTGTGTGTGTGTGTGTGTGTGTGTGTGTGTGTGTGTATGTGTGTTACGCAAAAACAAACATTGTTACAAGCAACTATAATTAAGTATTAATAAAGTTGTACGATATTTGTATCATCTGGATATTGTAAACAAATAATAAAATGTCTCAAGATAATAATAATAATGTGCGACCTTCTTAAACCAACGCTATTCTGACATATATATATATATATATATATATATATATATATATATATATATATATATATATATATATATATATATATATATCTCTGGGGTTAATTTCTCGTCTAGAGACTTCTGGCCGAGGAATTAGAAGAGGGTCCACTCTACCTGGTGCGGACTACCATAGGTAAGTGAACTTGATCTCCTACGAGAAAAAGCGACTCTCCACCTGGAGGCCTTCAGCCAAAAGGTGGCAACCACAGCCGATTAGGTGGGGCGAGGTGGATTTTATTCACTCTCCCCTTGGGAAACGCGAAGTAGGGCCTGCGGGGCGGCACTAGTCACCCGTCAGGAATCGGACACCAGAGGGCCGACGGAAGGGAAATAGCAACGCGTTTTTGTAAACAACGGGAGTATGATATTACCGAAGTCGGTAATGATATTAGTAAACGCCGCGTATGTATGGGTTTTGTTTAATTAATCGCCGTTATTGTAAAATGTACAAATTTAATGTTTTGTTTATTAGAATAAAGAGGTTTTGTTTTTGATAATTATAATTAAATTTTCGAGTTTAATTAATTTAGATTTACCCTCGTTAGAATCCTGGACTCCGGCGAGCTTAAATCGAGCCGGGGGTAAAAATACGTCAAAAAGTACCCGTTACAAATTTTTATGGCGCTCGAACAGGGAAAGGTTTTGTTTTTCTGGTAACGGAGTACGAGTTTAGTAACCGCGATGCGAACGGCTATTTTCAAACGGAGTTTGAGTAGAATTTTTTTCAAGTTATAAGTTTTGGAAAATTTATTTTTTTTGAGATGGCTTCGGGAGCGGCGGCGGGTTCCCAAACGTGGCTTTGGTCGTTACGAAAAGCCGACGTTATCGAGGAGTTGGAAAAGTACAACGTGTCATTCGAATCGAGGGCGACTCTAACAGAGTTACGAATCTTGCTGAAAGCCCAGTTGAATAAAACAAAGATCGCGAATGCGGGTCGAGAAGGCATATACGACCTATTGTTGGACGATCTCGATCGGTCCGAGCTAGAAGTAGAGGAAAATGAGGGGGAAAGCGATTCAGACAAAGAAATACGGCCGCTAGACGACGATCCGACTCAAGGAAACGCTCAATCGAAGGCAACCCGGGAACAAGAATCTAGAGAAGCTGAGTTACATCAGGAACTTGAGAGCGAAGTTCGAGAGGAGTTAGAAAAGAAGGAAAGGGAGAAGATAGAGCGAGAGAACCGCGAAAAGCGCCGAGTCAAGCGCGAACAACGGGAACTCGAGGAAAAGAGAAAACGAGAACAAGAGGTTCGAGAAAAAGAAAGAGAGAAACCTGAGGCCCAGGATCGAGAAAAAAAAGAGCGGGAAGAGCGAGAGAAACGCGAACGTGAGGAACGCGAAGAAAGAGAAAGAGTGGAGCGCAAAACACGCGAGAGGGAGGAATGAGAACTGCGAGAACGATTAAGACGCGAGATTACGGAACAAGTAAGACGAGAATTAGAAGCGAGACTTGTACTGACTAGGAGATCGCGGGACTGGAAACAGAACAAGAGGTACAGGCGAGATGAGAACGGGAACGACGCGAACGTGAGCAAAGAGAACAGGAGGAGCGTGAAACTCGAGAACGTTTGAGACGAGAAATCACGGAACAAGTACGACGTGAAATAGAATTAGACAGGCAAGCCAATCTGGCAGCACAAAACCCGGGCATGATTGTACCAGCGGCATTGCTGAGAGAGAACGACGAATTCCGAACGAGAGACTTAGTGCGCAAGTGGGGCGTTACTTTCAACGGTGAACGCGACGTCTTAGACTTCATCGAGCGTATCGACGAGCTGACCGAGAGTTACGGTTTCCAGAAGGACAAGCTAGTCCACTGCATTCCCATGCTTCTCCGTGAGAAAGCCATACACTGGTACCGAAACAACAAGAGAGACTGGGTGTCGTGGGAAGACTTCACGTCAGATTTAAAATCTTTCTTCCTGCCACCGGGCCGGGAGATCGAACTTGAAGAACAAATTAGGAACCGGGTGCAGAAGGAGACCGAGATAGCAAAAGAGTATGCGAAAAGTCTACAGACACTTATGCGCCGACACGGCCAAATGACTCCGCAGGCCAAGTTAGCGCGATTGTATCAAAATTTGAGACCCGAATACCGTCGGTATGTTAAGCGAACCGAGTTCACCAACGTTCCAGAGCTGTTGCGTCTGGCAGGCGAGTTTGAGCAACTCGTGGCTCAGGAAAACGGGCAACCGCAGACTAGTAATAAGCCTGCAGTCGGGAAAACTAACACCGAGAAGCCGGCTACAGGAAAAAGGACGAAACCAGCCGCGTCGTTAGAGATTTTAGAGTACGATTGGCGAGAGCATTGTTGGCGCTGTCGGCAGAAAGGTCACCGACAACCCCAATGCACGAGCCAACGAGTTAAATTCTGTTCACGGTGCGGTAAAATGGGCACGTGGACCTACGATTGCTGCCCGTGGCGGGGAAACGCCGCGAGGGTCGACACCAGCTCCCAGAGTCGACCCGGAGACTGTCAAGACTCACAAATATCGGGAGCCAAGCCTCAGACGAATCAAAGGGACAACACCGTGACAACGAACGCGTCGGAACCCAGCAGCAGTACAACCCCTTAGCAGTAAGAGTAGGAGATAAACGTTCTTTCGCCAAAATCGAGCTTGGCGGAAGAAATATCCACGCGTTAATGGATACTGGCGCGACGGCGTCCATAATTTCACCAGCCACATGGACTTTCGTACAAAATAACGGGCTATTTAAAAAGTATGATCCAACGCCGAAACAAGGATCAACCTTAGGAAGCTACGTGGTGCAAACTACCGGTACCGCGTGGATCGTGATAACAGAGTCAAGTCGAGTTTACACGTTACCGTTTCATATTATTCCGTCGTATAGAAATGATATGCTCTTGGGGGTCGATAACCTGAGCAAAATGGGTTATCAGTTACTACGAAAGCAGGATACGTTCGAGCGTCATACCCTCGACGTACAATACGATCTTGAGACCACCCACCAAGAAATCAAAGCCTTACTCAAGCTTGATGAAGGAGTAAAAGGTCCAACTCGTTGCGCGACTCATAGAATTAAGTTGAAACCCGGCACAGAACCGATTAAATCACGATATTATCCGAAAAATACGAAAATGCAAAAGATTATGAACGACGAAGTAGACAAAATGCTCCAAGACGACATAATAGAACCGTCTAGCAGTCCTTGGAGCTCACCGATAGTGATGGTACGGAAAAAGGACCAAAAATATCGTTTTTGCGTCGACCTACGACACGTAAATGACGTCTCCGAGAAAGATGCATTCCCAATTCCTCAGGTTAATGCTTCACTAGACAAATTGCTAGGATCTAAGCATAAGAGCGTAATCGACTTAAAGAGCGGGTATTGGCAAATACCACTGGACAAAGAGAGTAAACCAATTACTGCCTTCACAATTCCCGGACGTGGCTTATTCCAATTCCGCGTGATGCCTTTCGGGTTACATTCAGCACCCGCGACATTTCAACGAGCCATGCACGAAGTCTTAGGAATCGATCTAGAACCGTACGTCGTAGTGTATTTAGATGATATAATTGTACTCGGTGAAACTCTCGAACACCACATGGAGATATTACGAAAGGTGCTAGAACGCCTCAGAGCCGCGAATTTGAAGATTAATCACGAGAAAAGTCGTTTCCTAGAAACGTCGGTTGTCTATCTTGGGCACGTTATCGACGAACATGGGATTCACACGGACCCAGAAGAGGTGAAAGCAATAAGCGAGATTGCTCCACCACGAACGACGAAAGAATTACGCCAGTTTTTGGGAATGGTACCGACGATTCATCCCGAACTGTGCAGACCGAACTAAGCCACTCACTTCTTTACTCCAGAAAAAGAAACAATGGAGATGGACAAAAGTAGAGCAAACGGCTTTCGACACATAAAAAGGGCATTGAAAATGACCCACAGAAGTATCCAGAATACTGTTTAAAGAATGGTCTTTTGTACCGACACGCGTATCACAGTCTCGATTACACGGATCGAGGAGAAGTTTGGAAGTTATGCATCCCGGATGCAGGCAGACGACAAGTTCTGCACGAGAATCACGACGCTCCGACCGGTGGACACGGAGGTATTGCAAAGACCATCGCGAGGATCTCACGTAGTTATTATTGGCCAAAAATGCGCGCCGAGATTACTGAGTACGTCCGTCAATGTATCAAATGTCAGGAATTTAAGCCGTCACAGCAACCCCGTCTGCACCGATGGGTACTATACCGGCTATCAAACCCTGGGCGGTGGTATCAGCGGATATCATCGGCCCAAAACCTAGGTCGTCCAGCGGAATGGCGTATATCGTGGTATTTCAAGACAAATACACGAAATGAGTCGAGGCACACCCGTTACGCCGTCAAAAGGCCGACGCGATTAGTAAAGTCTTAAAAGATAAAGTTTTACTGCCCTTTGGACGAGTCGATACGGTCATCACGGATAATGGAACCCCATTCGTAAGCAAAGAGTTCACTTCGCTATTACAAGGATTCCATATCCAACACATGAAAACCCCACTATACTCACCCCAGTGCAACCCTGTAGAACGTACGAATCGCGTAATTGGGACAATGATTGCCCAATTCGTCGAAAAAAGTCAGAAAACTATCTAAACTAACAGAATAATCAGACGCGAGATTATGCCACCTTTATCAGTAAGGGCATTGAGCGACGAAGGAACACACACGCAGCACGACCCGCATAAGGCAGCTAAATCCTTAAAAGAAACGATGGAATTAGTAAATGTAAACCTAGCACAGGCATATGAGCGACAGGCTAAATACTACGATAAGAAACGAGGATCGTGGCAACCTGAAGTCGGAGACTTGGCAAATCGAAGAGAACACCACCTGTCTTTCGCAGGAGACAACTTTTCAGCCAAGCTGGCCAATAAGTTTTCCACGGGCTTCGTGGTTTCAAAAGTAGTAGGACCGTCGGTGTACGAACTAGAAAAGAACGGAAAAACGTATACAGTGCACATTAAGGATCTAAAACCTTGCCACGAGGGTAGTCTGCAGGTCAAAGATCACCAAGAACCCCAGGTTATTGAGCCAATCGAGACGACCGAAGAACCCGACGAGAATGCTCGGGTAACTCGGTCGAGAACAAAGCGCGGTAGAATCGGTAGAATTCGAATCGGTAGATTCGGTAGAATCTGGCGCCAAGTTCCGTTCAAATCCGTTGTAAACGGAGCGCCAGACTACCGACTATGTTTACTGTAAGCAGAACGGTTTTTTTAGGTTGCGAAATTTTATTTAATTCTACGGTACTTTTTTTACCCAATTCGTTTATCATAACAGTGATTCATAATTTATTTCACCGTATTAATTAATTATATTCACTTATAACAATTTATTTACTTGAAATTATTAAATTTTATCATCACATACTATAGCTCGCTCAGAAATTTCGATCCAGACTTTTTCTTGATGGAGAAAGGCCAGCGCCACAGACTAGATAAAATAAAAATGTGTAGTAATCCTCCTATAGATACGCAACTACAGTTAAAAAAAGTAATTCACAGCTTACATTTACGGCTGCCAGGGTGCACTGGAATTATATCTACATAAGCTGTAGCTTCAAGGGGATAGTTTGCAGTAAAAAATGCTGCCAACGCGAGATTTAAGTTGGTACCAATTGTAAATTTTCATTATAATTACAAAAAATACTAAAATCCGAACAAAAACAGTTTCACTGTAAAAAAATCGCGCCAAGTCCACGTTCATAAGACTGTTAGGAAAAAAAAAATTTTTTTTTCTTTACAAAAAGATACAAAATTAAAAAATTAAAAAATCTAAGTAACCGATATGATTGTTTATGATTTTCGGAAATTAAAAAAAATCTTATTGTAAATTTAAAAATTAAAAAAAAAAATTTTAGAACGTACTTGGTGTGCGTCATAGTGCATTTCAATTTTTTTAAAGTCCTAATAAATAGATTTTACGAATTTCATTAAAAGTAAAATATTTTGCAACCACGCACACTAAATACGTTCTAAAATTTTTATTTAATTTTTAAATTTACAATAAGATTTTTTTTAACTTCCGAAAATCATAAACAATCATATCGGTTACTTAGATTTTTTAATTTTTTTATTTTGTATCTTTTTGTAAAGAAAAAAAAATTTTTTTTTTCCTAACAGTCTTATGAACGTGGACTTGGCGCGATTTTTTTACAGTGAAACTGTTTTTGTTTGGATTTTAATAACGCGGGTATGATAAAGTATGTTGAATGCCTATAGCTGTAAGACATTTTTTTCGACAATTTCGTAGACGATGGAGCCGTTGAAGATCAGCGAATTTCAATAAGAAGTTCGAAGTCTCGAGGAAGTTCTGAAGAACGACCCCCATGTCCCCACCGCTACTATAATCGCAAGTCACAACGTTCGACGAGTTCGACTCACTCGACAACGCTGCGAAAAAATGTTGGAGCTATTCGGCTCAGCCAATCCAGGTCCACGTCAGTGGAAGGGCCTCAACAAACCAAGCGAAAGAACCAGACAAGAATCCAAGACGAAGAGACTTCGACGACCGAAGACCTCAATCGTAGAAAACCGAATGCTGCCCGGAAAGATCCGGATAGTACCAGCCCCCGAGCCGTACGATCCAACCAACCCTGGTTTCGTATGGACTCGTGTTAGAAATAACTACTCAGGTATTGTTTAGTTATTGTTTATTGATACAAAAGAAAAATAAGTATATTAATTAATATTAAATTAACTACACACTGAATTTAACTAAACAAACAATATTAAACGAGATTAAACTGACAGAAAAATAATGTTAAATTATTTGCAATAAAATGACTCTAAATCTGGACAATTGACACTTGATGGTGAAAGAGTTCAGCTCGACTAACTATAACAGAAAAATTATTAGTTACATCTAGTACTCTCAGTACTCAGTATACTCCCACTACTTCATTAAGGGTCAAGGGGTAGTGGAAACATTACCAGGTATACTGAATACAGGACTTTATAGTGAACTGTATACTATACAAACATGTATACATATTTAGGTATACTAAATACAGTGACGTTATCCTGTACAACTTCTCTCTAAAATAAATCTAAATATTAATTCTAACAACTCGGCCGAGGAAGCAACAGTCACCGACAAAAATGGTGGAAGAAGAAGCACGCCTGTTAGAAGAGATCCTGATCACCTCTGAACCGGACCATTCACAGTGCCGTCCACTCGGACCTCCGAGACGAACATAGTCCATATTAATTCTAACAATCCCACTTATTTAGATTTTATCAGTCATAATTCTAAGTTTCTGTCGTATGTACTGTAGTTGGTGTTTCGGTAATGGTTTTGTAAAAATGTCTGCTAACTGTTCTTGTGTTTTTACATACGCTAGCACAATTGTTCCTTTTTCAACAACTTCTCTAATAAAATGATACCGAACTTCAATATGTTTGGTTCTTTTATGAAATTCAGGATTACTCGCTAGTTTGATAGCTGATTGATTGTTCACATTCATGGGAACACTCCCACACTGGATACCAAGTTCTTTCAGCATCCTTTTTAGCCAAATTGCCTCTTTAACTCCATGTCCTAGTGCAATATATTCAGCCTCTGTAGTGGATAGAGACACAATATTTTGCTTCTTGCTACACCAGCTTAAAGGTGCATTATTTAGCATAAAAACATAGCCACTTCTTGATCGTCTTGTGTCCGGGCATCCAGCATAATCAGCATCCGTGTATCCAACCAATGATTCATCACTCCCACTTGCTCCGTAAATAATGCCACAGTCTATAGTTCCAACTAGGTATCTAAAAATCTTCTTAACAGCACTCCAGTGCGTATTATTATAATTGTCAACGAACTGGCTTACCGTATTTACCGCATACTCAATGTCTAGTCGTGTTACTCGTGCGGCAAACAATAGAGAACCCACTGCTTCACGATATGGTATACCTGGGTCCATTGCTTCTTGACTACCTACACTTTTACTCAGTATTGATTCCAGTTCCGCAGGTATATTTACTGGATTTGCATCCTCCATCATGAATTTATTCAATATTTTTCAGATATAGTTTGATTGTTTTATCTTCAATGTTCTATTTTCCCGGTTTCGTTGAATTTCCAAGCTCACAAATTGATCTCCAACATCGATAGTGATTTTAAATTCTCCTTCAAGATAGTTTAGCACTTGTTTGATCACTACTTTACATTTTGATGCAATTAGTCCATCATCAACGTACAAAACAAGATAAATCAAATGTCCACTAATCTTTGCCACAAATACACACTTATCACTATCAATACCTTCAAATCCAAAATTCTTCAAAAATTTAACAAACTTTATATTCCAGCATCTTGGAGATTGTTTTAAACCATATAAACTTCGAGAGAGCTTGCATACAAGATTTGCTGGTTCAATTTTGAAGCCTTCTGGTTGTTCCATAAATATAGTTTCCTCGAGCTCACCATTCAAAAAGGCTGTTTTAACATCGAACTGCATTATTTCAAGATCCTCACGAGCACACAGTGCAAGAATAACTCGTATAGATTCATATCGAACAACCGGAGCAAAGGTTTCAAAATAATCAATACCCTCTTGTTAGGAAAAACCTTTTGCTACCAGTCTCGCTTTATACCTGATCACTTGGCCATCACCTCCAGTTTTTAGGGCAAACACCCATCTGCAGCCTATTGCTCGATGACCCGGTGGTAGTTCTTGCAATTCCCAAGTTCCAATTTCACGAAGTGCTGACATCTCTTCTTCCATAGCTTGCTTCCATTTTTCACACTCTGGTGATAAGAGGACTTCCTTGTAGTTATTTGGAACAATATCTGCTGTATATGCTACTGGATTACCATATAGGTCTGGTTGGTTCAACATAAGTCTATTTCTTAGTCTTTCTCTATACTCTTGATTTGGCTGTTCTCGGTTTTCCTTTTCTATCTCATGTTGAGGTATCTGTCTTCCATCTTCTTCTTCAATCTCACCTGGTTGGTTTTCTTCGTCTAACTCACGTTGAAGTCCTAGTCCTCTTCTTTCTTCTACCTGTTCTATTACCGCCGGTTCGCTATCTCATTCTACATCATAGTGACCCTCGCCCGAGTCCCCAAAACTCAGGTCAAAACTAAATACCTTGTCGTTGTTTTCACTTTTCTCAGCTCCATTCTCGAGCACATCTTTCTCATAAACAATAACATCACTACTTACATAGATCTTCTGGCTTTCTTTACCCCACAAACGATAATTTTTGGATTCTTTATCGTATCCCACAAAAATCATTTTACGACTTTTGGGATCAAATTTCTTCCTTTTCTCTTTCGGTATACTTAAGTAAGCGTTAGAACCGAATGTCCGAAGGTGATTAACTCCTGGTTTGCATCCAAAGCAACATTCATATGGAGTTTTGTCATGACTTTTCTTAGTTACAGCCCGATTTAATAAATACGCAGCCGTATTAATTGCTTCAGTCCACAACTGTTTCGGTACGTTCTTCGCTATCATCATTGATCTTGCATTGTCTACTAGTGTTCTTATCTCTCGTTCTGCGCATCCGTTTTGTTCATGAATATATGGTGATGATAATTCATGAATAATTCCTTTTTCACTCAGAAAATTTATAAACTGCGTGGATAAGTATTCTGTGCCATTGTCTGACCGTAGCACTTTAATTTTATTTCCAGTTTGCCTAGTAATTACATTTTCAAATTTTCTAAACTCTTCAAACACTTCTGATTTATGGCGTAGGAACAATACAACGCGATAGCCTGTACACTCATCTTTAAATAAAAGAAAATATTTCGAACCTCTCGGGGACTCAATATTAACCGGGCCGCACACATCTGTGTGAATCATTTCACCAGGCTTAAAATTTCTGTTTTTTATTACCGTTTTATGGGGTTTCCTTGTTTGCTTACCTAGGGTACATGGTTCACAAAAGAAATCTTCATTCTTATCAGTTTTAAATTTTAAACCCTCGACTGCATTTACTTTTTCCGTTTCTTTAACACTATTTATGTTTATGTGGCCCATTCTCTCATGCCAGAGTTTTAAAGTGGGTACTGTAGTTATATTACATTCTGGGTCTTTTACCTTGAACAACATACGGTATAAATTGCCATACCTTACTCCTACAGATGACAATTCTCCATCCTGATTTCTCACTTCACAATGTTGTTCGTAGGCATGAAAGGAAAATTTTTTGTCATTAACGGCTCCCACTGAAAATAGATTTCTTCTTAATCCCGGTACAAGTAAAACATTTGACAATGTACGGTCATAAACCTTTCCATTCAGATTTACTTGAATATTTACAACTCCAGTCCCAGATATTTGAAGAAGTTTGTCATCTGCGATTTTTACATGTTTTATGGCTTCAGAAGGATTAAAATTTTGAAAAATTTCTCTTCTCCATGTCATGTGCATGCTATCCCCTGAATCTGCAATCCAGACGTCTTTTTCTTGAATATAGTTTTCTGTATTCAACGCCGATACTTCACAAACATAAGTTTGGGTTTCACGACCTGTGATCTCTTGTTGGTCATCATTCTCAGCCTGTTCGGTACATTCTCTTTTCCAATGTCCAACTTTGCCACACTTATGACATCGTGTCCTCTTCTTTAATTCACGCACTTTGTTAAGTCTCTCTTGTTTTTCTTGATATGTTTCTTGTCTCATTTTCATTTGCTGGAACTGCTTCTTCATTACATTGACTTGTAAAGCCGTCATCATTTCACTTTCTTCTGAATCTTTTAAACGCTTATCTTCACGGATTAATCTTGCGGTAAGATTCGTAAGTCTTTGCTCATCTTTAGCTGTACACTCCCATGCCATTCGAAAAGGTGAGAATCTTGGCGTAAGACTACTCAATAATTTTGAAATAATCGATTTTTCTGATAATTTCTCACCAGAATCTGTAAACGTCTTGTAAAGGTTTTCAAACTTTTCAATTTGAGTATTTATTGGTTCACTGTCAACAATATTATAGGCATAATATTGTTGCCAGCCACTCGTAATCTCATCTTCGTTTGTTTCTCCGTACAAAGCTTTCAACTTGTCCCATATAGCTTTGGGACTTTCACAATTGATCAAGTTCGGATGCAGAACGTGATCGACTGAACTTAGCAACAATGCCATTGCTTGTGCTCTACTTTTCTTCCATATTTTCCAGTCTACCAGCTTGTCAGCTTTATCTGGTTCAACATAAGTTCCATCGACATAATCTGATAGCTCTTTTGAGTCGAGCAGGATTGAGATACCAAATTTCCACATTTGATAATTCTTTCCATCTAACTTCGTAAGATTTGCTGTTTCTTTCTCAGCCATTTTAACACAATTACACTTCACCGAAAAAAAATTAAAGTCACCTAGCAAACAATAAACTACTTACTCTTACACTTATAACTTCACTGTATCAGTCAACAATTATCACTCACTTTGCGCAGTAGAAGCGTGCTGGGCCCATAACCTGTTAGAAATAACTACTCAGGTATTGTTTAATTATTGTTTATTGATACAAAAGAAAAATAAGTATATTAATTAATATTAAATTAGCTTCACACTGAATTTAACTAAACAAACAATATTAAACGAGGTTAAACTGACAGAAAAATAATGTTAAATTATTTGCAATAAAATGACTCTAAATCTGGACAATTGACACTTGATGGTGAAAGAGTTTAGCTCGACTAACTATAACAGAAAAATTATTAGTTACATCTAGTACTCTCAGTACTCAGTATACTCCCACTACTTCATTAAGGGTCAAGGGGTAGTGGAAACATTACCAGGTATGCTGAATACAGGACTTTATAGTGAACTGTATACTATACAAACATGTATACATATTTAGGTATACTAAATACAGTGACGTTGTCCTGTACAACTTTTCTCTAAAATAAATCTAAATACTAATTCTAACAACTCGGCCGAGGAAGCAACAGCCACCGACAAAAATGGTGGAAGAAGAAGCACGCCTGTTAGAAGAGATCCTGATCACCTCTGAACCGGACCATTCACAGCGCCGTCCACTCGGACCTCCGAGACGAACATAGTCCATGTTAAGGCAAGCCCTTGGCAATTACGACAGCGGTCACCTCGACGGTGGCCAGTTTGCCCAGTTGGGCTCGATACGACGACGCACCGTTATTGATGGATTACCCGGAAGAATTCGAAGACAAACCACGAGATCTATTTGAACGACCACGGAAACGACCGCAGCAGACGTTGGAGCAGCTGTTAGCCACTTTGACGCCGCTAGACCAAGTTAGGAGTCAACCGTTCCTTCCGCATCAAAAGAGACGTCGATTCACGGCGTATGATCCAGAGCTACGACTATATAAGGTGATCCAGACAAGTAACCAGAAATCACCGACTATAGTATCGACGGGAACTACGGCACACGACATGTTGGCCAAATTACGGGGCAGCTCAAGCTAGAAATAAAGAAACAAAAAGGAAAATGCAAGACGAAAAGTGTCAAACAAAGTTCACCACTTTTCTTTGTAAAGAAAGAGGGGTGTGAAGAAGGTATTATAAGCTGGGAGGCGGAGGGGTGTCACGAGCGACGGCACCGCGGGCCTCATCGACGGACTGAGCAAGCCACCGCTACCGCGACCACGTCGACTGCCCGTGCTACGGCATTTATGTATTTAGTTTTAGTTTTGTTTATGAGTTAAATTATTTTGTTAATTATTAATTATTATTGGTTATTATTATTTTTTATTTGTTATTAATTAATTATTAATAATCATTGGAAACGACGTTGAAAAGTAAAAAAAAAGGAATTCGTTAGTACGCCATCGTCGCGATAGATAGCGTCGCTTATTCGCTCGCAGTAAAAATCGCCGAGCTAATATAAGCGAAACCGCGTCGTGATAATTTTTGTTCTTTCAAAGAACAAAAATTGACTTTATCTGAAATTAATAATTAATTAAAATATTTCGAATAAATTCGAAATATCCAATTAATAATTCATTTCTAAGTCCCAGCGACTATTTAGTATGGGAAAATAATTCTACGAAAATTATTTATTTTGTATAAAAATTATTTTCTAAGTGTCGTGGATGAATTAGTATGAAAATGTATTTTGATTGGAATTTATGAAATCAGTTCAATTGATTGAATAAATTTAATATTTAATTTCGGAAATTTAAATAAAAACTTAGAAACTGTCGGGGATTTCCCGAAGTTCGACGGCGAGCGATAGGTGGCGATAATTCGCCAATAATTTTCGCTGTTAGTAATAATTTTCGGGTTGATAAAGCCCGAAAATTATCCGCCGTTGAGCAACCTTTCTCTGGGGTTAATTTCTCGTCTAGAGACTTCTGGCCGAGGAATTAGAAGAGGGTCCACTCTACCTGGTGCGGACTACCACAGGTAAGTGAACTTGATCTCCTACGAGAAAAGGCGACTCTCCACCTGGAGGCCTTCAGCCAAAAGGTGGCAACCACAGCCGATTAGGTGGGGCGAGGTGGATTTTATTCACTCTCTCCTTGGGAAACGCGAAGTAGGGCCTGCGGGGCGGCACTAGTCACCCGTCAGGAATCTGGCACCAGAGGGCCGACGGAAGGGAAATAGCGACGCGTTTTTGTAAACAACGGGAGTATGATATTACCGAAGTCGGTAATGATATTAGTAAACGCCGTGTATGTATGGGTTTTGTTTAATTAATCGCCATTATTGTAAAATGTATAAATTTAATGTTTTGTTTATTAGAATAAAGAGGTTTTGTTTTTGATAATTATAATTAAATTTTCGAGTTTAATTAATTTAGATTTACTCTCGGTAGAATCCTGGACTCCGGCGAGCTTAAATCGAGCCGGGGGTAAAAATACGTCAAAAAGTACCCGTTCAACCTAAAATCATTGACACACAACAAGACAGATACATTCATAACAATCACAAGTAAGGTTAGGCTTACAAACATAAGTAATAGAGCGCGACTACCGACTTTCGAACTTTCTGCCGCCTCGTGTCTCGTTGTCAGAGCATGAATACATTTTTCGGCTCCTCGTCGTAGAGCGCATGCGCGACTAAACCACGGCATAAAAGTGAGGCTTTCTGCCGTGAAATCGCAACGAGAACCCCGTACTTTCGACCGGCGTAGTAAGAAAACTTATTACTCGTCAACTAAGAATTTCAGTTAAATTTTATAGGAATAACTTTCTTCTTAAAATTGCCTAAATTAATTCATTTAAAAAAAATGAGAAAAACGGTTGACCCTGAAGGCCATCCCTGCAACTTCCCGCTAATTCCATACCTAGGCGCTTAAAATTGCACCTATGACGTTTTCGAGCTTTTCGAGCTCAAAAATACAATTTGTGTATTATTTTGAGCTCTCCGAGCTCAGAGAGATAGCTTTTCTATGCTTTTTAACTCTTCGAGCTCAAAAGTCTTATCAACATTCGATGAAACACGATTTTTCTAATTTTCAATTTGCTGTAACTTTTTAATAAATCAACCGATTTTCACGCGGTAGGCGGCGATCGATGTGGTTTTTTGAGCTCTGTAAATGATTCTGAACAACAAAATTGATCTGATGAAAAATTTCGGAGTTATTACAAAAAAAAACTTTTTTCGATTTTTTTCGACAACGATATCTTACGAACGCATCAACCGATTCTGACGCTCTATGTAGCGATCGATGCGGAATTTCAAGGTTAAGAGCTGATTAGTTTTTGAAGTTGATCGGTTCAGCCAATTCGGAGGTATTTAAAAAAAATGAAAAAAAAAAAAAAAAACAACTTTTTTTGTCACTTTTTTTCACTTTTTTTGCAATTTCTCGAAATCTACTGGTCCGAATCGGTTTCAACTTACAGGAAATCTAAGTTTGGCGAAGCCCTTTCGAATGACACCAACCGCGATGAAATCGGTCAAGCCGTTCAAAAGTTACGAGGGGTTTACATACACACACACACACACACACACACACACACACACACACACACAGGACCAGTATATCGACTGAGTGCCCTACGAGTAGCTAGTGCCTTCCGCACTATATCAGAAGAAGCAGTGTGGTCAACTGCACTGAGCCCTGAAGAACTTAGAATTGAAGAACGGCAGAAGAGCATAGGCCGATGGCAACTACAATGGGATGCTGCAGAGAAGGGTAGGTGGACGCACCGTCTCATACCTCGGATCGACATTTGGCTTAACCGGAATCACGGTGAGGTCAATTACTATCTTACGCAGATGTTGTCGGGACATGGGTGTTTTCGAGAGTATCTACACCGCTTTAAGCACGATGACTCTTCGGAGTGCCCGTCCTGCCCAGGAGCTGCTGAAGACGCGGAGCACGTCTTCTTTGTATGTCCTCGTTTCGATCCACAGCGTGAAGAACTGGAGAGAGGATCCTGAACCAGAGAATGCAACCAGATTCACTAGTAGAAGCAATGTTGTCATCAGAAGCTGCCTGGAACGCTACCAACACGTTTGCAACAGAAGTCCTTAAAGACTTGCGTTCCACCGAAAGAAAAAGAGCAAATAGCAGAAGATAGAAGGAAGGTAGTTAACACCTTGGCCACCAGAAGGAAGAGCAGTAGCTAGATCCTCCCTTCACGAAGTAATGCCTGACGGCGGTTTCCATGAGGGATTAGAGGAAAGAAGGAAAAGGGGTTTAGGGTTTAGTGGGTAGAGGCGTTAGTGTCGAGTTTTAGTATGACGCTGCGTCGAGTCGCCACATATCCAGGCCAAACAGCTATGCCTAGAATCCGTAAAAAGGATTCCCCCCCCCCCTAAAAAAACACACACACACACACACACACACACACACACACACACACACATACACACATACAGATGTACGGACATCATCGTGAAAATAGTCAGGAAAGCTTCCTAGGACCTCGAAACGTCGAGATTCGATGAAAACTCGATTTTTGTAAAAACGGGGTAAAACCAATAACTTACCGATTTTCGAAAATTTTCAATTTTCTTAGCGGGAAGTTAAAAATTAGAAAAATGGTTAACCCTGAAAGCCATCCCTGCAACTTCTCGCCAATTCTATACCTAAACGCTTGAAATTGCACTTATGACGTTTTTGAGCTCTTTGAGCTTAAAAATACAATTTGCGTGTTACTTTGAGCTCCCTGAGCTCAAAAAAATAGCTTTTGTATACTTTTGAGCTCTTCGAGCTCAAAAGTTTGATATTCCACTCTTTTTTGAATTTTCAAATAGCGATAACTTTTGAATGAATGAACCGATTTTCACGCGGTTGGTGGCATTAGACGCAATTTTTTAAGTTTCATGAAGAATCTTCAAGTTCAAATTGATAGAACGAAAAATTTTGGAATAATTCCAAAAAATCACTTTTTTTGGTTTTCTTTCGTCAACGATAACTCACGAACGAATCAACCGATTTTAACCGGACTGGCGCCGATCGACGTGGTTTTTTGATGTTGAAAGCTGATTAGTTTTTGGAATTTATCGGTAGAGTAATTTAAAAGTTATTCCAAAAAAACCACTTTTGAAAAAATTTTTTTTTGTAGTTTTTTTAAGATTTCTCAAAATCTATTGGTTCGAATCGGTCCAAATTGCATTCAAAATCTAAGTTTGGTCAAGTTCATTCGAATGACACCAACCGCGATCAAATCGGTCAAGCCGTTCAAAAGTTATGAGAGGTTTACATACATCCACACACACACACACACACACACACACACACACACAAACACACACACACACACACACACACACACACACACACACACACACACACAAACACACACACACACACACACACACACACACACCAGAAGAGGCCGCTGTCCACGCCCAGCCCTTCCTCAGATATTGACAAGCCAGCACAGAAAAAGACAGCCCGGGATGATACCTGGACCAAAGTGACTTGGCAAAACAAGAAAAAGAAAGAACAGGAACCAGTGACTCAAGCTGCTACAGCCCAAGACCAGCCAAACAGCGGTGGCTCCAAGAAACCAAGGAGGAAGAAGACAAGAACTAAAGCTGTCCTAGTCCAACCAGCTGAAGGGCGAACATACGCCGATCCCCTGAAGGAAATCAAGGCCAAGGTAAGCCCTGTCGAGACGGGCGTAGACATAAGGTCTATTAAAAAGACGAAACACGGAGGCGTTCTCCTTGAAATGGCTCGAAAGACGGAAGACAGCAGGGCATTCACCGATGCAGTAAGGGCAGCCACTGCAAACATCGGCACAGTCAAGACGCTAACAACAACAATAACGATCTAGATCCTCGACTTAGATGAAATCTCTACCGAGAGCAAAGTCCGTGAAGCACTCAAACGTGAATTCACTGACAACCTGGAGGTCAAACGGGTAAATTTGACAAAACCCACACCACGAGGTAATCGGGCAGCCTTCTGCGAACTAGACGAGCCCAGTGCGATTAAGGCCCTTGACAAGGCCCGTATACGGATCGGTTTGGTGAACTGTCGTATACGCCCAGTAGTAAAAGTAACACGTTGTTTTAAATGTCTTGGTTATGGACACCAAACACGTCAGTGTGCGGGACCAGACAGAAGCAGGTGCTGCTACAAATGTGGCGGAGAGAACCACAAGGCCGTAAACTGCACAGAGAAGCCAAAATGCTTCCTTCGTGCTCCGGAGAAAGATGCCCAGGATGGTCTATGCCATATTTCTGGCACTGGAGCTTGTAAGGCATTCCGCAAAGCACTTGCAGAAGCCACGAAAGGTCAGAAATGACACGCATATTACAAGGCAACCTGAATAGGTGCGCCTTGGCGCAAAATCTACTGCGCCAGCGTGTTTTCGAAGATAAAATTGACGTCTGCTTTATCTGCGAGCAATATCTAAACATTGAAGGTAAAACATGGTTCGCAGACGAAACGAGCACGGCAGCAATTTGGATTGTGAACACAAAGAACGTTACCGTCAACAACAGCGGAGGTGGAGCAGGTTTTGTCTGGATTCAAACCCCCACAACCTACTTCATGAGCGTCTATCTCTCATCTAACGAAGGGATTAGTGTGTTCCGACAGAAACTCGCAAATATAGAAGATGCGATCACTAAGTTCGACGGCGAAGTTATCGTAGCCGGAGACTTCAACGCTAAATCGGCTGAGTGGGGCGCTGCTTTCTCCGACACCAGAGGAAACGAGGTCGCTGACGTCGTGGCTAGACTCGACCTCATATTGCTGAACACCGGGAGCACCACGACCTTTAGAAGACCAGGGTACCAAGAATCTATCCTCGACATCTCATTGGCGACTCCAAGGACTGCCAACATGATTGAAGACTGGACAGTATCCGAAGAATACAGTGGCAGTGATCACCAGTTTGTGACATTCAGCGTTGGATTGGCATTTCCTCCGGTTTCACAACGCGACGTTTCTAAGCGGAAGTGGAATGCCAAAAGCCTTGATCCAGAGGCATTGCAAGCTTCACTCGCACGAAGCTGGTCTATCCTCCAGAACAACCCGACACCGGATACCTGCAGCGCGACGGAAAAGGCCGTGCTAAACACGATGAAGGAAATTACTGCCGCATGTGACGCCTCTATGCCGCGGCTGAAAAACCAGAGCTTCCACAGGCCGGCGTACTGGTGGTCAGCAGACATAGCAGAACCGCAAAATATGCCATCAGCTACGTCGCCGAGCAACGAGAGCTACGAAACGCTCCCCAAGCCAGGACTTGTATTCAAAAGAGTACAAGCAGGCCAAAAAGACGCTAAACCGAGCCATTAAAGCAAGTAAAGCGAAACTGTGGAAAGAGATCTGCAACGATCTCGACAATGACCTCTGGGGTAAAGCCTACCAAATTGTCGCCAAACGACTTGGAAAGGCTTCACCAGAGTCGCCGAAGTCTCCTGCCTTGATGGAGAGCATTGTAACGGAGCTTTTCCCCAAACACCCACCGCGGGAGAAGAAACACTACACTAAGAACAGCGAAGTAACACCCTTCACAACTAAGGAATTACAAGACGCGGCCAAGTCACTCAAAACAGGAAAGGCACCTGGACCTGATGGCATCCCGGCATCGGTGATCAAAACTGTAGCCCTGGAATATCCAGACATACTCCTGAACACCTACAACGCATGCTTGGCAACTGGCACGTTTCCCGTGGTCTGGAAACGGCAGAGATTGGTTCTCTTAGACAAAGGTAAGGGAACCCCCATAACACCTTCGTCGTTTAGACCACTCTGTATGCTGGACATTGCTGGAAAACTGCTCGAGAAGCTCATACAAGGGAGACTTCGCAACGACATAGACCGTGCTGGAGGTTTTGCCGCAAACCAACACGGCTTCCGGAAAGGATGTTCAACAGTCGGCGCGATCCAGAAAGTCGTAGCGACAGCGAGAGAAGCATGGACTGGTAGCCTCAAAGCCCGCAAGGTGTGTCTTGTCCTCACGCTAGACATTAGAAATGCCTTTAACAGCGCAAATCGGAGAGATATTTTGGACGCCCTGGAGCACAGATTTGACGTGGAGCCGGAGAATCTGGCACTAGTCGACAACTACCTTGACGAGAGAAAGCTGATAGCAGAAACCACGGAAGGTCCACAAGAATACGCCATAACGGCTGGCGTGCCGCAAGGCTCAATAATGGGGCCCGATCTATGGAACGCGGACTACGACGAGCTTCTGGAAATCCCGTTGCCAAAGCAAGTGGAGCTAACGGGCTTTGCAGACGACGTCGCGGCCACGATAATAGTAGACAGCGTAGAGGAGGCCGAACTACTCGTTCGGGAAACCATTGATGCTGTCGGGACTTGGCTCGATAAACACCACCTGAAACTCGCAAAACACAAAACCGAGATGGTCGTTCTGACTCGCCAAAAATGGTTCCCAAAACTATTTGCTGTGGACATGGGAGGAATAACGCTAACGTCAACAAGGGCCCTGCGCTATCTGGGGGTAATGATAGACGAGAAACTATCTTTCCGCAAACACCTCGATAGTGCATGCCAGAAAGCTAGCAAGACGGTGTCTAGCCTAGCAAGAATTATGACGAATACTATGGGACCAAAAACCAAAAAGAGGAGAGTCCTTCTGGAAGCAGTCCATTCGATACTGCTTTATGGAGCGGAAATATGGGCAGATATATTAAAGCAGAAAACCTATCGGCGGAAAATGGCAGCAGTACAGCGGCGAGGCGCTCTCAGAGTTGTCTGCGCCTACCGCACGGTTTCCGAAGCGGCTGTATTGGTCATTGCGGGAGCTGCGCCCATCGACCTATTAGCGTTCGAGAGAGCAAGACTCTACGACGCTAAAATCGGTGGCGAAAACATGAAGGAGGCAAGAACGAGGATAAAAACGGAAACGCAGCAAGAGTGGCAGGACCGATGGACGTCGGGAGAGACAGGCAGATGGACAGCGCGACTGATCCCAAACATCAACGTCTGGCTTTCTCGGAAGCACGGGGACACGGACTTCTTTCTGACCCAGCTACTGACGGGACATGGGCAGTTCAATGCCTATCTATTCAAGATGGGTTTGCACAGCACACTAACGTGCAAATACTGTCCAGACAAAATTGACAACGCCGAGCACACGTTTTTCGTCCAAATAAGGACGATAGAATCTGCACCGAAGAAACAATGGGCACCGCGCTCTCCCCTGAGAGCTTGGTAACCTGCATGATCAAAAAAGAAGAAAACTGGACAGCTGTAGTAGCCTACGCGCAGCGTCTCTTGAAAGAAAAAATCGCAGAAAGGGATTAGAAACCAGTAATAACAAGAAGTAGGTGTCGTGAGGCACAACATGGACTGAATTGAAGTAATGCTAACGCGGTCCTGATCCAGTCTTCCCTGTAACATCTATAGGGAAACGAGAGAGGAGGATGTTTAGTCGGTATTGTTGCAAAATAATATTGTCTTCTGAGTCCGATATACCCAGGCACCAACACCTAGTCCTGGCAACAACACCAAGTCCTGGCATACGTAAACGTATTTTACCTCCTCTATAAAAAAAAAAAAAAAAAAAGACATACAGACACCATCGCGGAAATTGTCAGGGAAGCTTCCTAGGGCCTCGAAACGTCGAGATTCGATGAAAACTCGATTTTTGTAAAACCGGGTGAAAACAATAACTTCCCGATTTTTGAAAATCTTCAATTTTCTTAGCGGGAAGTTAAAAAATTTTTTTAAACAATTTCTAAAGCATTTGGGAGCTTTCTATGATAAGGTATCTCAGAAATTATTAATTAAATTTACTTAATATTTCAGTAAATGTTTTCAAGATATTACAATTCAAAAAAATATAAAAAAAAAAATTTATTTTAATCAATTTCAACATTGAACTATCTTAAGGGTTTGCTACAAAAACAAAACTGTATTAAAATCTATGTTTTGTTATCATACTATATGATTTATTATCCACATGCTAACAATAATTTCTTACCACAACTTCTTTTATATTATCCTATCAAAAATTTTTTATCAGTGTAAGATAAAAATATTAATAACAATAATAATTAATATTTCCAACAAAATTTATCTATATTTGACATTAATTTGAATAATTAATAACTTTTAGAATTATTTTGAGTGACAAATTGTTAATTATTGTACAGACTTGGGCGGCGAAGGGGTGAGAAGTTCGACGGGTAATCTTGGCGCTAATCCTCTCATTGAAGCCCATTGCCCGTCGCAGAGCTGATGAAACGTCAATTCGATAACCAATTTACCGCCCAGAGTTCCTGGACCGAGGCAAATTGCGCCGGCCCCAGATTGCCAAAAGTTACTGCGATTCACATTTTTTCAGCAATACTATTAGTGTTATTATTATTATTATTACTATTACTGTTACTATTGTTATTACTAGTACTGTGATTATTAGAATTAATGTTGTGATTATTCCGGGCGAAGTACATCTTTCTGAGCCACATTGCGAGATAAGCAACTTCGCAATCACAATGCCAAGGATTACGGGAGAGCCGTAACTGCTGAATCATTGGTACACTATCTAAAAAACGGCCAGGCACGTAAGACAGCTGATTGCTTTCTAACTGTCTATAAAATAATTAAATTTATAATTATTTGAACTTAACAATTATATGGAATTTAAAATTATCAATTTATTTTGACTTTTGGTCACTGACTAAAAAAAAAAAAAAAAAAAAATTCATGTTTTGAGAAAATTTAAGTATTGATAAAATTAAAAAAGAAAATAATTTAATTATACTCGTGCTTCGTCCTCAAGATTATTAACGTTCAGAGTTTTATGATCTAGTCCTTATATTTCCTAAAACAGAAATCTTCCTGGGGAAAGCTGTCAGGATTGGGAGAGAGTTAATAATCTTTTCGGATGAAACACATCGTATAATTATGATAGAACACTTGGTAAGTCCGTTTAATCTTTAATTTTAGTCGAAAAATATTAAATGATAAAAGAAAAAAATTTTTTTTCAGCAGGCATAAAATTAAAAAAGAAAAAACTAATAAAATAAATTGTAAATAAAAACTCTCAATTAATGTAATGAAGTAAAATGAAAAAAAAGTTTGGGGTTAAAAATAAAGTAGATAAAAAATTAATTAAAATTTTAATGTCAACAGATACTTACAGTTTTTTCAAAAAAGGAGTATCTTTTAAAACATCTGACTGCAGACGACGAATTCGGTTTGAATGAAGAAATAAAGACGTCAAATTTCCCAGTCCTTGAAAGTCTCCGTCGGATAATTTTTCTAAAGCATTGCCGTAAAGTACCAATTGCTGCAATGCAGGTGTCTGAAGAAATATACCTTTCGGAAGGACTTTTATATGATTTTTGCCTAACCTCAATTCTTTCAACGCTTTCAGTCCAGTAAAAGCTTCTTTGTTTAACTGGGAATTCAAGATCCAATTTGAATTTCTAAATACTAATTGATTAAAAAAAAAAAAAAAAAAAAAAAAAAAGAGATGATTACTTGACTTATCAAATTATTAGATAGATCCAAAGTAGCTAGAGCCTCCAAATTTATGAATAAATCCGCAGGGATAACTTTTATTTGATTGTCCCTAAGGATCAGTTCAATCAAATTTCCAAGCGAGTCAAAGAGCCCAATTTGGAGCTCGCGAAGGTGGTTTTCTTCCAATTTGAGGCACTTTAAGTTTATCAAGTCCTTGAAGATATTCTTATCGAGGTGAGATAATTGGTTCTTTGAAAGCAAGAGATCTTCGAGCTCTTTGAGATTGAAGAAAATGTCCGTGGGTAGTTCTGATATTTTGTTGGAAGAGATGTCTAGTAGCAGGAGGGCTGTGTTCGCGACGAACAAACCTTCCGGTAATGTTTGCAATTTATTTGAAGATAAATCTCTAAAAGTTTTAAGAATTCATTGTTAATTTCTTTTATTTTATTTTTTTTTTTTTTTGAAACAATAAGTTTACTTACACAATCTCGAGATAACGCATACGCAAAAATAAATTCTGATGAAGATCACGGAGTAAATTTTTACTGAATCGTAAGTGGGTGATACTGTAGAGGGAGTAGAATGAATTTAATGGCAAATGTTCGATCATATTATTACTCAAGTCTCTGAAAAAAATTATTTATTTTTTTACATATTATTGTGTTCTATACAAAAATATGCGTGATAAGTGATTACATATGGTCATATATGGTTACACATGATCACATATAACCATGTATGATCACATAAAATCATATATGGGATCAGTATGGCCACGTAAAGCCACATTTGGTTGAATATGATCACGGATGTAACTATACAGAAAAAAAGATTTACTTGAGCCAAGAAAATATTTTTCTTCCTAATTATTTTCTTGACCGAAAAAAAAATTTTTTTTTGACACAAGAAATTTCACTTATTCCAACCAAATTGATTCTTTCGCTTTCAGAAATACGTATCTTAGTCCAAGACAATTTATTTAAGTCAAGAAAAACTTGTTTTGAGAAAATTCAGCCTCTTGGTCCAAAAAATTTAGTTCTTGATAGAAGTAAATTTTCATTAATATTTTTATTGATTAACATGTCAAATGGGAAGATCAAATAATATTGAATCTTTTTTTTTCATTCAATATGCATAATTGCACGCTAAAATAATATAAAATGGGTATCAAATATTCAAGAGAAAAATTTTCTCAAGGTGAGAAAATTTTTTTCTCAGCTGAAGTAAGTGGCGCTGCTTCCCTAAAGTATCTGAAAATCTTGATCAAATATAAAAATTAATTGTATCAAGTATTTATGATAATTTGAAACAAGAAAAAATTACTTCCACCGAGAATAGAATTTCAAGAAAAATTTTTACTTCGGCCAACATAACTTCGGTGTGCACTCGAAAATTTTCTTAAGCCAAGAATTTTGTTCTCCAGTCAAGAAATTTTTCTTTCTGTGTATACATATGACCATTATGTTCCATACGATCATATATAACCATATACTATCACATACAATTGTATAAGAGGCCACATATGATCACATAATACCACGTATGGTCACATATGTTCATGTGTTATAATGTATGATTGCATATACGATCACCTATGATCATTTATGTGATTATATATGATCATACTGGTCATATGTGATCACGCCAAACTATACGATCATGTATGTGACTATATATGATCATACAAGGTCCCATATAATCATACATGGTCACATATGATCATATATGGTCACACTAATCTTCTATTGATTTTGATATAATTTTTATGTTAAAAAAAACTCACAAATCCTTTAGTTCAGTCAAATTTCTAAACGTATCCCTATGCAAAGCCGTCAACTGATTGCTCCCAAGGTCCCTGAAAATAATACCCTGAATAAATTACCCTTCTTTCTCTAACAACCAAACTCCCAAAAGAAAAAATGCAAATTACAATTTAATGATATCCTGTGGAACAAGTTGCCCAGCCGGAATATCAAATAGACCATAACGCCAGCAAGAAATGGACTTTGTTTCCGGTCTGCACTTACAAGGACCTTCTACACAAACTTCCCAGTCCTCCGGCCAGCCCCGAATTTGCCAAACTAAACCCAAATGTAAAAGGGAGTTAGTTAACAAAGACACCGACCCGAATCGTCTAATTCAGTAAATTATGCATGAATTCATTATAATTATTATCATTATTAAACTTATACCTGGTTGTTCCATTGCCCGTAAGCGTCGCTCCAGCCTAGAAACTCGGCTCTCGACATCTTCGATGTTTAGTTTTCTCTCTTCGTCCTTACCCTCGCTCTCGTATTCATCGCAACTTTTCTTGTCCTTGCACAAGCTGTTACTATTTACAACACCCACGAAAACAATACAAAAAATAATAATAAATAACTTTAATTGGGATTCTAGAGAAAAATTGAAACATCTGGGACTGGACATTGCGAAAACATATTCTCGTAAAATCTCGTGAGTTACTGACTATGACTCCCCATGCTAAAGTACCAAGTAAGCATCCTCATTAATTCGACCAGTAAATATTTATTATGGATCTTATTGTTCGGCAATTATTAAGAGCTCATATTACGAGGGGAATGAACTAGTAATCAATTCATTTATTTATTTAATTAAATTAAATAAATTGAACCCTTACATTAAATTTTGATTTATTTTTTTTTTTTATTTCACTTTATTGGGTAATCTAATTACTTACAATATCTACAATTTAAATGTTAATCCGTTAATACGTGCGTGTAGTTTGTATTTTATATTGAGTACATCGAAGTTTGATTGGAGTTTTGTTTAAGATAATCGGACGCCACCTGATCCAGGACATTCACCCTTGTTTTTGACCGCGAGTTCTACAAAAAAAAAAAAATTGTTTATTAATTTTTTTAAACAAATTTTGATTATATTTTTCCGCACAATTTTTTTACATGTAGAAACGATAACTTACTAAGTCCCATTTCGCAGGCAACGGTATCCATAGTACATTGATTGGCGAAAGTACGAGGCTTGAAGTTGGGGTTAGCGGGGTCGTGGGCGCACACCGGCTCAAAAGTCGTCGGGCAGTTTTTCACACACTCTTTCTTGAATGTTTTCGGTTTTTCGTCTTTCTTTTGGGCGTCTTTTACGCTCTTCGGCGTCGTCGATCCTGGCTTCATTTCTTTGGTTTTGTCGTCTGCTGGGGAAGCGGAGGATTCATTGCAGAGCGCTACAATGTACACTGCAAATAATGCTGTAAAGTAAATTTAAATAAGTTGAAAATTTGAAAGTTTAATAGCAAAAGTTGAAATTTATTTATTGACAGAAACTGAAAATTTGAATTATTGAAAAGATAAATCTTAAGCTTCGATGAAGATTTATTTTATTTATTTATGTATAACATTATTAATTGATGTCAATAACATTATTTTTATTAAGAAAAATTTACTTGGATGAATAAATAATAATTACTTCGCAATAGTTTATATTCTTTGAATCATAATTGATTTTCTTAAAGTCAATAAAAAATTTATTCATCTCAATAAAAACATAAATACTCATTAATAAAACGATTGAAAAATAATATAAACTCTATTCTTATTATATAATTGTTAAAGTAATTTTTGTAAGAAAATTCTTTATTTCTTCCCAATTTAATAAATTATTTTATATAAGCTAAATTGTATTTTTCAGAACCTGATAAAGACTAAACAGTCAAACAGTTGTGAAATAAAAAAAAACATGATCGTTATTTTCTGTTTAACTACCTTTAATCTTTATTTATAATTTCTTACCAATTTTTTTTCTTTCACAAGTTAATTTTTCCAATATTTTTTTATTTTTTCCTAATGTTTTTTTTTTCTAAAAATATTTTCTCAAATTTTTCTTTGTTTCTTTCCAAAAAATTTTTTTTAATAAAAGTTAATTTTTTAATAATATTTCTGCATTTCTTACCAATGTTTAATTATTTTTAACATTTCTTCTTTTTATCCCAATATTTTTGTTATACACATCCGAATTTTTCCTATTTTTCTTGATTTCTTCTCAATACTTTTTTGTCTAAAAGTCATTTTTTTCCAATATTTGAGTATTTCTTCCTAATCTTTTTTTTCCAAGTCAATGTTCCTAAATATTTATTAATTTATCCCCAATATTTTTTTACAGCCAATTAATTGACTCAAAATTTTTTTTCAACATCTTAACTAGAATTGAAAATATCTTCAAAAAATCAAATTCCATAATAAAACATTACCAATTTCCAATCACAATAATATCTAACTGCCAATAAATACAAATTACAATTTAAAAAAATGGCTTTATGATTTTTCAATACTTTTAATCACTATATAAAAAATTTAGTAGCTTTTAAAATAAATTTAAAATTCGCTTCTACAAAACAGAATTATTAATATTAAAATAAAAATATTCGCTTTAAAAAATTTTCTTAAATCGTTTAATCAATAATCAACAAATCATTCACTTTTCATATCAATAAAAAAGTCCTGAAATTTTTTAACAAATTAATTCAATCCAAAATAATATAATTCACTATTTACATAAAATTTTTATCAATAAAAATCAATCCATAAAATAACAAAATAAAAAGTTCTTACCAATAACAATAAAGGTTCTCATCTTGGAACAAAAAAGCTACCAACCACAAAGCAATAATTAATAAAACAGATAAAGAAGATTACCGGTACAATTAATGAGCGCTCAGTAGGATAATACAATAGTGACTGGATACAAGATACGTCCAGCATCCGCGTTTATAACCAATTGTCGTAAACTCCCCCACCTGGTAACCTGAGCAGCATTATTATCATCATCATCAAATAAATGATGGACCGGTTGGTTCTACATTAAGTTATTCAAGTGTCCGGTGAATACTGGTCACTTTTGCTTTCTACGTCCTTTTATTTCCTCCTCTTCCTCTTCTTTCTCATTTTAATAATTAAATGATACTATTTACCGCGACATTACTAGCTTACACCGATTACGATGACCTGGTATATCAGTTTGCCAATTTACCCATAGCTTCTCGGTTCCCCCACTCCCAACTGTTTAAATGGCGACGAGTTAGATTGTTTCACGTACAAATTGTAAAGTTAATGTAATGGAGGTTTACGGCTTTTTTTATTCCACAATCACTCGTCAATAAAAATTTATTAAATGTAAATACATATATGTAATATCCTTGAATTATTTATTGCCAGCGATGGTTATGCTAGTAGTAATTAATTCCGCGCTACAGACCACAATTATCGTCTTAGGTGACATAATTTTTCGAGGCTAGAATATTTATAAGTCATCAAACTTTATTTTTTTTTCTTAGTTTTTAAAATTATTCAATCATCTGTGCAGATGATCTTTTTAGGCGAATTAGCGAACAAACGACAAATGACCTGAGCAAAAAGGAAAAATTGAACAAAGAATCAGCGATTGCGATTTATATCAAAGTTCATGCTCACCCACTGGATGAATGATGACCCAAATTTTTTTCGCTAGCGGAAGTGGGGTGGAAACTTCCCGTTCATTGGACGATAATGTTTGAATAAATCAAAACTATTTCACGCGCAGTACTTTAAAGGTCTATTTGTGGATCATTTTATTGTATAATTACTTCCAGCTACCAGTTTCTGCATATTTTTTTTTTTTTTTTTTATTTTAAGGTTAATTATAAAATCAGGTTTTTGAGGATTAATTTTTGTACATAAGACGGAGTTGATATAGTTTGTAAAGTTACTGCGAGTTGCGTTTTGATAGAAATATTACACTGAAAAAAAGATTCTTGACTGGAGTGTAAATTTTCTTGGCTTAAGAAAATATTAAGAAAGGTTGAAAATTTCTTGAATGAAGTCAAAGTTTCTTGAGCCAAGAAAATTTTTTCTTGCTCCAAAATAACTTTCGTTTTCCTTAAAATTTTCTTGGCGCAAGAAATTTGTTTTTCTGCCCTCCAGGCGGAAAGTGGCAACTTTCGGCCCGCTGCGCTAAACGAAATTGCCGCTTTCCGCCTCTGTCGGACAGAAAAATAGTATACAAACCTATGGCAGGAAAATAATAAATATCTCAGATCACATATATGTCGACCTCGGCTTCGCCTCGGGCAACATATATGTGTTCTGAGACATTTCTCATTTTCTTGCCACAGGTGTGTAATATACTATTTTGTGTGTATAATTAATGCCAAAAAAAAAAATATGAATCCATAATTGAAATTACTGTACATAATAACAAAATAAATGTACCATTAAAATAGAATCATAACTATGTTAATGAAATTAATTTCCAATTTTTAGTTATAATAAATAGAAATTAGATATTTTTTTGAATATATGAGAAATTTTTTTTTACAATATAAAAGAAACCAAAAATTTAGAATATTTCCAACTTTAACCTTGAATAACTTTTAAAAGGATGAATTTATCAAAAAATGACAGGATTCCTTCTTTAGATCGTTCAATTTTCTATAATAAATATAAATCATATTTTCTGCTACGTTGATTGTGATACGAGACATAAAATTTCAAAGTTATGAAAAATTTTTTTTCATGGTTTGACAAAATTTAAAGATTATTTTTGAAAGAATGTTGATTTTTTTATGAGATATAAAAAAATTTTTTTTTTTTTAATAAACACTTAATACGCGAAAAAAAATGTATTACACTTGTTAAATCGATAAATACTTTTGAAACTCATTGAAAATTAAAGATCAATTGATTTTTTAAATAATTATTAGTCCGGACTTTTCCAAGTTTTAATTTGGTAGTTTTAGAGCATAATAATGATTTTGTATAATAAAATATCTATAGAATCATTAGACTTAATTTTATCATAATACTGCAGCTTTACCCGAGTGCTTTCACGTCTCTTATCCCTCACAAACGTTCATTTGAATTGCTAAATACCCTTGATCTTCTTATCGTCCTCCAGGTCACTGTTCCAGCTCTTTCAAATCGAAAGCGCTTTCATTCTGCGAAATTACGAACTGCAAACTGTTGAACTACATAATACACACACTGAATGAATTAATCTACAGTACAAAAATTTAATTGAACTCATTCATAAAGTACGTGAATCAAATTAGGACGACTTCACTCTTTCACCTTCAATTTAAATAATTTTACAAAACTATTCAAATAACTCACGAAATAAAACCGAAATACTTTTAATAAAAATTTTTTTATTTTACATAAATTAAATAAATTAAGTACATGGCAGTTTTAGTAATCATAATTATAAATAATAATAAATAATAAATAAAAGCTAATAACAATAACTTAATTATGTTTTACTATCAGTACTCATGTATTTTTCTTCAGCAACGTAATTTTTGAATAAATTTATGTAACTACTCCATGATTCATTTGCTAATAAAATTTTCTTCAAACGGCAGCTTAAATCATTGCAGTTTTTACTTTTGATGCTTTTTTCGTTGTTGTTATTGTTGTTATTATTATTGACCTTGTATTCGTCAATTGAATCTAAGACAGTTGCCGTAAGTGAATTAAGGCGCTCAAGAGCAGAAGTAGCTGCAAAAAAAAATTTTTAAATGGTCAAAATTTTCAGGTGAAGAAAGAAAATATTTATTATAGAAATTTTTCATAAAAAATTTGTTCGTTTTTTTTTTTTTATGTTTTTAAAAAAGAAAATTTTTAGCTTAATACTATTTGTTGAAATTTATCTTATAATTTTATGAGTTTCAAAAATTAGACATAAAAATGATCAAAAAAATGAAAATTTCATATGAAAAAGTTTTATATTAATTAATTACATTATGGGATAAAATTTTTTTTACCGAAAAATAATTAATGAATCAACATAAAATTTTTTCATCAAAATCGAAAATGCAATTTCATTAATTTTGAAATGCACTTAAAATAAATAAAATAGCAGATAAAATTAACGAAAAAAATTTTTACCGAAAAATAAGTAATTAATTTTTATACTTCAATTTAAGTGCAATTAAAAAAAGACAAATTTAATTTTTTAATTTTTTATGAAAAGTAAAACATGCTTGAAATACCGCAATAGCCTTGATGTAAAAAGTTAAATAAAATCAGTTAAAAGCAAACAAAACTCGATACGTAGATCAACAATATGATTAGGTGATTCATCGAGTCATTAAATAATTATGCATACAATGTCAAAGTATGGATGTATAGATATGTTTTTTTATTACATTATATTATTTTATTATTATAGCTAAACTACATTAACGTTGGCGGCGGAAGCTATATATCAATGTGTTTAACATTAAATTTAAGTGCAAAAATTGTCACGTACCGTAATTATTTTATTATTGAATTTAAGTGCGCATATACGAGAAAAATATTATTACAAAGAGAGGTAGAATATAAAATGGAACTTACATTTAAACACACGACTTTCATCATCATCGCTGTCATCGTCGTTATTTTTCATCTCCAGCTTGGGGATAAATAATAATAGGCATATAACGGCTATAAATTTGACGATCATTTTGAATATTACTAATTTCAAAAGTATTTTAGCAATAGTGAAGGCGTTTAATTTCAATGCAAATGGCCAGGAGAAATCGATCGCTGGCATCAGTTGGGGTAGTGCATACCCATTCCATCCACTTCCATATCCTGAACAATATGTTAATTATTATTATACAAACTATGTATATATTTGAAGGGATGTTTACCATTCCGGTCCATAGTTTTAGTTGGTTTAATCTAATTTATGATAAATTTCATTCAATTTTATTTTTTATTAATTTAAAATGAGTTTTTAAATTTTAGGAGGTTTAAGGGGCCATGAAAGAGGATTTGATAACATTTTTATGAGATGATTTTTGGTGCATTGTTTTGAGCTAAATTTTGGACAGTTTTTAATCAAATTTAAACCACATATAAAAAATATAATAATAAAAGCAGGGAACTAATTTATGTATGAAATTTAAAAAAAAAAAAAATTAATTCATAAGAATAATATCCACTTGTTTATTGATAATTACATTCGGTGCATTATTATTAATAATTGTGATTATAAATAATCGGGTTTATAAATTTTTTATAACTTAGTAGTGACAAAGAATGCAGGGAACTCTTTTTTATAATCATTGTTTCCATAAAATAAACAAAAATTCATTATTTTGACGTAGATTTCTGTAGGCTGTATAAAGTTGCGATTTTTCTTATGAATTAATTTTTTTTTTGTAAAAATTTCATATATAAATTAGTTCCCTGCTTTTATTATTATATTTTTTATATGTGGTTTAAATTTGATTAAAAACTATCTAAAATTTAGCTCAAAACAATGCACCAAAAATCATCTCATAAAAATGTTATCAAATCTTCTTTCATGGCCCCTTAAAAGAATAAAATTCAACCCCATTTTATCGATGAAGAAATCATGAATCAACATGTGTGTATAAAAGTAACAATTTGTCTATCAAAAATTCATAAATCGCCCTAAAACTTTATGAATAATATATGACTATGATTATATACAGCTCTTTTTATATATAATTGATCTAAAATTGTTATATATGATCATATATTATGAATTACATATGAACGTATATGAAAAAAAAAAATGCTATTGTATTTATGTATAAAGACGTTTCCCGCCCGCTTCGCTGGGCGAATTGTAACAGGAAATAAATTAAATTTTAATATTCATTGTAACTTTCAATATGCAATGATTATAACATTTCCGTGGCTTTCTTACAAAAATTAATAATAATTGACACGAAGAAAATAATTTAAAAAGAGCATTGAAAGTTTCAGCTAAAGTCTATGCAGGTCTCATAAGTGAAGTTGAAATCTGCCGAGCTTAAAGTGCGACGAATTTTCTGTTAACTAAAATTTTTTCCGTGACATCAATTTTTTATAGAAAATTAATTGTATATGTTTTTTATGAATTCTATTGAAATAAGTAGCCAAATTTCTTTTCCACATTTCAAGTGCTTGGAAAATGCATTCATTTTAATCTGTTACATTCCCGCGATCCCGCAATAAAAAAATTTGTCGGTTATGTGATCTTCAAAAGTAAAATGAATGTAAAATTCTTAGTCCGTTGACTGGATAGCTACATGTAAAGTTAAGTTTTGGAAGCCTTACAATGACTTTATCTCCACTGCCAAAGAGACGATTGTTCTAAGGAAATTTTTACTGAATTTATTGAAGTTTAAGTCTCAATAAATCCTAGTTTACAAAAAAAAAAACATTTTTTTACATTCTACTCACCACTCTGACATAACCAACGTATAAAGTCAATTATCACGAAATTTGTTTTTAGCTGATATCTAATTATTAAGAAAGAAAAATATTTAAAACGGTTGGCCTTGGAGGCCATCCATGTAATTTCCTATTTCTCTTGAAATTCTTTCAAATTTTATATCTGTAGGAACTGTATTTGAAGGATATGAATTTTTTGATAATTAACACCCCCGCACTCCTATGTGAGGGAGGAATTTCGTAAGATCCTATTCGAGATGATTTCTACATTATGAATAAAAGATTCCTAGAAAATTTCGAATCTGTAGAGGTTACAGCTTGGAAATGGAAATTCAACATTCTTACACCCGCCCCCGCAATCCTTATTGGCAGTGGGTTTATAGCTAAATTTGGAGTGTAAAGGAGCCATGACTTAAAAATTAAAAATTTTCATTGTTAATACCCACCCCCGCAACCCCCTTCGGAGTAAGCTATCGTAAAATTCATTCATAGACTATTTCTACATCTCTTACAGAAGATTTCTACCAAATTTGGAGTCTATAGGAGCTACAGCTTGAAAATTAGAAAATTTTCATTGTTAATACCCACCCCCGCAACCTCCTGTAAGGGTGAGATATAAATTATTAAGAAAGTATCATAAAATTCGTGTATAGATTATTTCTACATCTCTTACAGAAGAGTCCTATCAAGTTTGGACTCGATAGGAGCTATAGTTTAAAAACAGGAATTTTTCATTTTTAACGCCCCCGCAAACCTCTTTGGGGGAGGAATTTCTTAAAATCCGTTCTTAGCTGACCTCTACATGGCAAAGGTAATATTCCTACCAAATTTCAAGTTTCTAGATCCAGTGGTTTAGTTCCCGAGATATCGTGATGACTGATGCGTCACTATATACATAGAACAGCTCTTGCATGTATATAGATTTTGAATTTTTTGCAATTTTAATAAGGTTAATATTTAGTTAGATTTATAGAAATGGATTTACAAAACCGTTGCTATAGACAATATTTCATGTCACAATGTTGTGAATGCGTGGGAGTGCGTGGGTGGATGCGTGAGAAGGTGTATGGAAACGTGTTTAAAAGCGTTAATGTAACGTTAGACATTTTGCCGGTCTTTATGCGCTCGAATATGAAGAAGAAGTGATGTTCATTTGTTTTATTAACAGAAACAAATGACTATCCACATAAATTTGAAAAAAAATAGTAAAGGGTTGATGGAATTTAAAAAATTAATAGTCTAAAACCTTCTACAATTAATTTCGCGTCGAATGGTCATGGTCTCATGCCGATCGGTCCAGTAGTTTTCAAGTTTATCGGTAACAAAAAAAAAAAAGTTGCTTATATATATGTAGATTTATTTAATACCATACACGAAAGTGTATTAAAAAATATGAAGCTTGCTTTCATATCGCGAGACAAATGCCAAAAGTGAGTAAAAAAAATTTTTTTTTGCCAAACAGCTCAAAATCGTCCAAAACGTCAAGATCAGTAAAAAAAAAAAAAAATTTGATTTACTATCGCCAAAAGGGCGTATCTTTAGGAAAACTTTTCTCATGGAATTCTCGAAAATTACCCAATCTTTTTTTCTTTACTGTTTCTGAAACTCTTTTTTGTGATTCAGATTAAAAAGAAATTCACTCTTTTAAAAAATGATTATAATGATTAAATATATTTAAAACTTTTGAAATTTCGCGCTTTAGTAGACTGATAACCATATTGAATATTTGATATTCATTTTTGTACTTTAATAATAAAAATATTATTAATATTTTTAGGAATTTTTATTTTCACTCTTAGAGCCATTCAAATATATAATTTGAGACATAAATGTTTTTTTATTTTTCAGATCAAAATATGTTTGCAAAGTGATCGGAAAAAAAAAATTTTTTATAAATTGGGATACGCCCTTTTGGCATTTGTCACGCGATATAAGTTCATATGTGAACCATACACGATCGTATATATTATAAAAGTCATACATGGTTAATTATAGTTTATGGACATATGTGATTAAATGCATTTACTCATATAAGATCATATATGATCAGATATTTGTGATTACAGATGTATGATTAGATAAATGTGATTATTGATTAAGCATATCAAATTCATAGAATCACATATGATCAAATATATATGAGCATATATGATCAGTAGAGCTTGAAAGATCGCGTTTTTTTTTATTCAAATTTAAGATTAAATATATGATTACATGATCAGATATATTCTCATATATGATCAGATATATGTGATCATAAATGTTTATATATGATCAGATATTTACAACCACATGTGACTAAATATATCTGATCACTGATCACATATCGACGGTCTAATTAGCAATTGGTCTAACTCCTTATTTTTTAGAGGGTGATTTTTTAACATTTTGATGTAGTAATAGTCCAATTATAAATTATTTGAATGATCCTAACCAAAATATTATACCTCTATTAAATATTACATGGTTTTTTTAAAGTGATAATAAATTTCGAACTAATTGTATTTCCGTACAAATGGAAGATTCTCTAAAATAGAGTTAGACAATTTGCTAATTAGAACGTCGATATGGTCATTTATGATAAGATATAGACTATTTTTCCTGATAATTTCTTTCAATAAGTGTAATCTTGATTCAAAAAAATTTGTTAATCCATACACTACCTCGAGCCTCACCTTGCGTAGGTCCATTAGCTGGTAAATAACTATTTGACGGTGCATAAGAATTTTGAGGTTGAACAGATCCATAACTAGTACTAGGAGGACCATAACTACTACTAGGAGTACCATAACTACTACTAGGAGTGCCATAACTGCTACTAGGAGCACCATAACTACTACTAGGAACATCATAACTGTTACTAGGGGTTCCATAATTGCTACTAGGAACACCATAGCTGCTACTAGGAGTCCCATAACTGCTACTAGGAGCACCATAATTAGTCTGTGGAGCTGCTGGTGCGCCATATTGAGTCTGCTGAGCCGGCAATGAATACAACTCATTTGACGACTGGGACGGATATTCTTGGCTGGTTCCATGAACGATTCGCGGATTGGTATTATCTGACGGTGGACCATACTCGGGCCGGTAAACAGGGCCTTCGTAAGTCCTACGGACAAATTTAGTGCTCTTGGGCCTTGAGTCAACTTTGACAATGCCTTCACGTGGATCTTTACTTGAGTGGGAGTGCTCCAGCGCCTGCAGATAAGTATCTTTGGTATTTAGACTCACAGTTTGATCAGATAGGCTCGACTTATCGTTGGATCTCGGATAAACCGGAAAAATATTGGAAGAAGTAGAGGTTGAATTCAGTATCGCTGTCGCTGTTGCACTGTCGTACTCATTATCGAGCGGGTCAGATCTTGCTTCGAGTTTTAGGGCTGATGAACTTGTTGGAACAGGATCTTTAGTCGTAGGTTTAACTGGAGCGACGTCGATCGAGTTAACAATCCCCGTTAGAATTGACAAAATTAACAGAACGCTTGACACTGTCAATTTTCTCATTTGTCCCCTCATTGTCGTTTTGTTCTGATATCGTGGTATCGCGTGCCCTAGAATCATAAGCGCTTTTATGTTATTGATGATTATTGTTTTTAATCTGAGTTTATAAATATGAAAATTTATTTCTTCAAAAAAATATTGAATAAGTTCAAAAAGATTCGCTTAGATTTGAAACAAAAGTAGAATCCAAATTTTTATGAATTTATACACAAAAAAAAATGAATTAAAAAATTTGTTCAAATTTTTAATGTTTAAAATAATAATTCGGACATTCTAACTTTTTTTTACATTTACACAGCTGTTATAACTGTTTTAAATAATATTTATTATCTGTTGATTATTTTTCACAACAGTTCATTTTTTTTCTGTCTTAATTTAGATCAATTTTTATGAAAACTATTTTGAAGCTATAAAATTTAATTAAATGTAGAAAAAATATTTTCAAATTATTGCTTGCTAGAAATTTAAAAAAATTTGAAAATAGGAAATTTTCTACTGAAAATTTTTCGTATTTCTTAAAATTTAATTTAAAAATTATTTGAATTTCTTTTTTTTAATGCTGTAATGTGTAATTTGTTTGTAAATTTCTTCCATAGAAATGGAAATATTTTAGAATAAGTGTCTACTAACAGATTTTTCTATGGATTAAGGTGCTGAATACATAATTACAGTTTGTAAGTGCATTTTAATTTACTTAACGGATTTTATATTTACGTAGGATTTTTTTTTTGTAATTCAATTTAATGACTAGTTAACTGTTTTTGAGTGAATTTTCAACAAATAAATTTTTTTAATTAAATAAGAAAAATTTACGACGAATTAACTTGAAATTTGATTTAATTAATAGTACAAAAAATGATAGAAAAAAAAATTTTTTACTATTTTGACAATTTAAATGATAAAAAATGAACTTAGTTCAAAACAAACAAATTCGGACCAAAAAATCATTTTGAAAAATTTTATCATGTTAAATAATTTTTTTGCTGTTTTCAAACGAATTCTTTAGCTTAAGATTTTTTCTCTTGAATCGAGTTAATTTTTTCATCCGTGTAGTTTTAATTAATATAATTAATTTGTTTTACAAAAAAATTGAAAAAAAAAAAAAATCGTCTATAAAATTGAAATTTCGTACAGTATTTATGTATTTACATAAAAATTTTTTGTAAAATTAATACAAATGTAAAAAAATTTATTAATTTTTTACAAAAAAAATTTTTAGTGTTCCTGAAATCAATAAATAATTTTTTCTTAAAATAATAAATAAAAATTAATTATCAAAATACCTTTTCAATTAATAAAAAAAAAATCCAATAGTTAAAGAAATTCACCAACAATCACATCTAAGTCAAAAAAATTCACAAATTTCTCATCCAAAAGCCAACAATTACAATACTGTATAACTAACAACTATAAAACTATTTATAAACACAACACTCTCTGATTAACACGAAGCAAATAAAAAAATTTCTAAAGCAACGGCAGGTATATATACGCCTCCGGTATATAGTGGGGTATGGGTTATTTTTTTACTCCACCAGGCAACAATTTGAGCATACATTCCTAATTACAACCATAACACTTACTTATTTAACTTCTTTATCCTTATTTTAAGAAAAAATAATTAAATTTCTCGGCAGTAAATTTTATTTACTATTGTTGTAAGTCATCGTCGTAAAAATTTTATTGAAAAATTAATTACGGATAATAAAATAAAAATTCAGATTATTATTGTAAATAAACATTATTTAGTTTTATTAGAAACTTGAATAATTTTAGCCTACTTGGAAAAAATTATTTTTTATTTTAGCAAAAATTATTGTTACTAATTCTCTGCATCTGAAAAGTTTTTTCTTAATTAATTATTAAAAAAAAAAAAACGCAAGTGTAGAAGATTTAATGAAGTATAAGTACAGTTTTTAAAAATATTTTTTTATTTATTGATACGATGATTTCCTTTAAAAAAAAAAAAAAAAAAAAAAAAAAACTCTTAATTTAGTATCAATTTACAATCATGCATAAATACAATTGTAAGGAGCATTTAAGTAAGTAAGTACGTAGTAAGTGAATAAGGTATTCAGAATGCGAAAGTGTCCAATACAAGACGTACATCGAACTCTTTTAAAGGCGCAGTCACATTATTATGTATTACCAGTGTCTGTGATAACGGTTAAAGACAATACTACCCGATAATTCATTTATTTGATCCAGTGACATACTTATACAAATATAAATATACTTAACAATTATTATTATTATTATTATTATTATTATTATTATAAATGTCTAATTAATCGAGATAGTGAATATTAAGACGGAGGAAGCTATTTTATTTATAATAATGAATAGCCAGGGAAACGTATAGCGCACTAAGTGCAAACGGAGAATTGAATAGATTTTAGCAAGGTACTTAGTATTTAGTACTCGGTGGTTATTACTAGTGAGAACAATATCCCCAGTCTCTGTTGCCTGAGAACGGAAAAATGAATTCTAAATGCAGGAATATTAAACAATTATTTATTATTAAGACTAATACCGATCATTAAATGAAAGTACATCATTTGCTCTGGTTTGTTATTTGTTAGAGAGCGATAAAGTGTGCAAGTAAATGTATAGTCTTTAATTTATAATTGAGCTTGACGTAATTTTGGCTGATTTTTTGGGTCATATGGATATAGAAACATTAATTTTTTTTTGGACTAAATTAACTCATTTTTTTTTTTTTAATTAGAGGAAATTTTGTGTTGATACTATCGTCAAAAATTTTTAGCTTCAAATTAAGATTTTTAATCTATATTTAATTTTATAAACGGGATAAATTCAAAAAATTTGAAACAACGAGTAGTTGGAATGTTTTTTTATACTTGAGAATATTATCTAAAAGAAAAACCGCTTTTTAACAGAAACAAAAACGCTATTTTCACGTATAGTTTGAAACAGAAAAAAAAAAGTTTTTTTGAACCAATAAAAATAAAAAATAAGATTGAGATAGTCTTGGCTTGAGTAGTAATTTTTCTTGGAACAAGAAACTTTTGTTTGCTCTAGAAAATTTTAACTGATCCAAAATAATTTCTGTGAAAAATTTTCTGATATAGCAAATTTTTATATAGGCTGTATATGGAAATAAAAAAATTATTTAGGGTAATTTTCTAATTTTTTATTTAAAGAAAACAAAAGTTATGATTTTTATTTTATAACTTAATTTCTGAAACTTAACTCTCTTGTAAGGAAACGATTTAGCTTTCATACGCCCGGTGTTGGAGATTTTCAACATTACCTTTTGTCGAAAAATCATGTATGGACACATATGGCCATATATAAGAAAAAATGTAGACATATCAAGACATGCATGGCCTCACCAGAAAAATGTTTACGAGTTTTTATTGTTTACATGAATATTTTCGTGTGAATCTAAAAAATTTATTCAGTATTAAAAAATTTCTTCGTGTAATTAATTAATGACAAAAAAATTTTTAGACTAATGTCTAATTATATTCAATTACAAAAACTCTCTAAGACATTAATCAAATTAAAAAATGATTAAGATTAAAATTTCAGTCTTAACTTAAAAAATTTATTCAAATGTAGAAAAAAAATAAATAAAATTTTTCATTAAAAAATGCAGCGTGTTAAATTCAAGAAATTTAGCTGTTAATAATTTATTACACTAAAAAAAAATTTCTTCAAGCAAAAGCACGTATTCTATTTATTTTTACTCGTAAACTCAACAAAAATTACAATAAACATTGTTTCTAGTTTGTTTATATATATAAAAGCAATTATCATATGAAAACAGTAGTAACTTCCTTTACTCGGTACCTGAGCTCCTCTCTTAATCAATAAAGAACTGTTTGCGTTTCCCGGCGACAAGAACCAACATGACTATTCACCCAAGTTTACAATTCAATTGAGTTTATTTTTAAATGGAGTTTCTCTGCTAAAATGCCGGCTAACGACACCAAGTAAATAAATAAATAAATAATTAATAAATAACTGTATATCTGATAACAAACAACAATCAAAATTAATTTTTCATTTACTTATTGTTTTTTCTTAGGTGGGTCAAGTTCGGTGGCATAAATAATATTGTGTTTTTGGGCAAAGATATAATAGCTTTGTCTTCCGGTTACCATATATTGTTTGTTAATCTGAATACCAAGTATGAAAAAATTGAAAAGTTTGATAACAAGGATCGAAGCGATGGAATTTCTTTTTTCTCTGGACATCCGGTAATTTGCAAACACTATTTATGATTTTGGTTTTTTTAATTAATATATTTTTAATATTAACAAACATAAACCTAATTTTTTATTATATTGTAAATTATATTATTTAAAAGCGGATTTATTAATCTGTTGCTGGTTTAGTTACTGTGTTGCGGTGTAATTAACTGAAGAGTGAATATCACTATAATATATTAAAATTAAGCTTATATAAAATGCAATTAAATTTTATTTTAAATAAATTTCATCACTATAAAAAAAAATTAGAAAAACGGTTGACCCTAAAGGTCATCCCTGCAACTTCTCGCTAACTCCATATTTAAGCGCTCAAAATTGCACTTACTGCGTTTTTGAGCTCTTCGAGCTCAAAAATATAATTTTTATGTCATTTTGAGCTCTCCGAGTTCAAAAATCTGATAGAAGTTTAATGAAACAATATTCTTTTAATTTTCAAACCGCAATAACTTTTGAATGAATAAACCGATTTTCACATAGTTGGCAGCATTCGATGCAGTTTTTTAAGCCTCATAAAGAATTTTTAAGTTTGATTTGATCGAACTGAGAATTCCGAAGTAATTCCACAAAAACACTTTTTTCGGTTTTCTTTCGTCAAGATCTTTTTTTTCGTAGTTTTTTTGAGATTTCTCAAAATCTACTCGTCCGAATCGACCCAAATTGTATTCAAAATCTAAGTTAGGTCAAGCCCTTTCGAATAGCGTCAACCGCGATGAAATCAGTCAAGCCGTTCAAAAGTTATAAGAGGTTTACAAGATTTTTAGATACTTTAGGGAAGCAGCGCCACCTACTTCAGCTGAGAAAAAAATTTTCTCACCTTGAAAAAATTTTTTTCTTGAATATTCGATCCCCATTTTATATTATTTTAGCGTGCAATTATACATATTGGATGAAAAAAAATGATTCAATATTATTTGATCTTCCCATTTGACATGTTAATCAATAAAAATATTAATGAAAATTTAGTTCTATCTTTATATTTAATTTTTTGGAGCAAGAGAGAAATTTCCTCAAGACAAGAAAATTTACTTCTATCAAGAACTAAATTTTTTGGAGCAAAAGGCTGAATTTTCACAAAACAAAAATATTTTCTTGACTTAAATACATTTTCTTGGATCAAGATATGTATTTCTTAAAGCAAGAGAATTAATTTTGTTGGAATAAGTGAAATTTCTTGTGTCAAAAAAAATTTTTTTTTCGCTCAAGAAAATAATTAGGAAGAAAAATATTTTCTTGACTCAAGTGAACCTTGTTTTTTGTGTACATACAGACATAGTGACAACATCGCGGGGGTAGTCAGGGAAGCTTCCTATGACCTTAAAACGTCGAGATCTGATGAAAACTCGATTTTTGCAAAACGGGGTGAAAACAATAACTTCCCGATTTTTGAAAATCTTCGATTTTCTTAGCGGGAAGTTAAAAATAAATTCAGTTAAAAATAATTAATTAAATACCACAGTTGTGTGAAAAAAAATTACTCCAATATTATTAGGAATCATTCCTATAATATTATAGGAATGGTTCCTATAATATTATGGAAATTATTCCTGTATATTATGGGAACCATTCTTATATATTATGGGAATCATGCCGATATTACAGTTATAATTATAGGTGTCGTTCCTATAATTATGCACGCAGAAAAAAATTTTGTTAAAATAACCTAAGACATGTTCTAGTAACAAATGCATTTGTTAACATAGGGATAACAAATTATATGTTAAAATAACAAAATTTAGGTTATAGCAAGTTATTGATATGTTATAACAACAAAACAATTTGGTTACTATAGCAAAATTTTTAAGTAAATTCGACAAAATAATTTAGTTGGTTTAACAATAATATATTACATACCTAGGCCAGTAAAATAAGGAAAGTCTCAGATCACATGTAATTGTTGGCCGAGGCGAAGCCGAGGTTGACAAACATGTGATCTGAGGCTTTCTTATTTACTGGCCAAGGTGTGTATACTATTTTTCTGCTCGACGTAGCCGGAATGTGGCAACTTTGTTTAGCGCAGCGGCCAGAAAGTTGCCACTTTCCGGCCGGAGGGCAGAAATAGTATATTACACACCTGTGGCAAGGAAATGAGAAATGTCTCAGAACACATATATGTTGCCCGAGGCGAAGCCGAGGTCGACATATATGTGATCTGAGATATTTATTATTTTCCTGCCATAGGTTTGTATACTATTTTTCTGTCCGACAGAGGCGGAAAGCGGCAATTTCGTTTAGCGCAGCGGGCCGAAAGTTGCCACTTTCCGCCTGGAGGGCAGAAAATTTTTTTTTTTGCCCTCTGGGCGGAAAGTGGCAACTTTGGTCTCACTGCGCTAAACAAAGTTGCCGCTTTCCTCCTTCCTCGGACAAAAAAATATTATACAGCCCTTGGGAAGTAAAAAAGAAAACCTCAGATCACATATTTGTTGACCTCGGCTTCGCCTCGGCCAACAATTACATGTGATCTGAGGCTTTTCTTGTTTTCCTTCCCAAGGGGTGTAATATACTATTCTTACTCTCCTAGCCGAAAGTACGCTCTTCCTGGCAGCAATTTACTCCAGGAAGAGCAACTTTTATGGCCTGCTCTAACGCATGCGCGCTACGCATATTTTCTGGCTCGGCAGCACAGAACCTCGCTTTCTTTCGTATTTTCGTGGCGCGACCGGCCTATACAGCGAGTTTCAACTGTATATATAACAGTCATAACATCGTCTGTATATATGTAATATGTCAGCGCATAAACTAACCAAAAGTCAAAAAATAAAAATAATTTTTAACTAGATCATTGTTAATAAACTGTTTAATAATAACACTGCACAAATAATTTATATAAAAAGTTTAAAAAAATAAAACATAATAGTTTTGTGAATTTTATTTGCTTTTTTTTATATTTTGATAGTTAGTAAAGCAATATTTATAAAACGATCCATGTACTCTACAAACTTGTAATAATTTAATTTCAATCTTTCTTAGCCGTCGATTACTAATTAAAAACCAATTTTTAATCAACTTAAAAAAATAAATTCTGTAATTAGAATAAGTTTAAATATTTGTGACAAATTCTGAGCATGATATCACTCTTAATCAGAGCATTTGTTAGTAAAGTTTAAAATAACATTTTTTTTCAATTTATTAACTTTTATTTTTTTTTTTTATACCCGCCCCGACCAACAAAGCCTCGGCTTCGCCTCGGTTTTGCAAAACCCCTTCCACGGGGTTACGTACTTTCGGCTGGAGAGCAAGAAAAATAGTATACAACCCATGACCAGAATGTTGGATAACCTGACGTATGTGATATGATGATTTCAATGTAAATATTACATTCTACAATGTAATTTTTATAAAATTTGTAATAATTACATTAGAAACTGTAATTTTTCGAGTTTTCATCACGAAACGCCACGTTGCATTATATACTGTAATTTTTCGAGTTTTCTTTTTTCCGTGTATTTATCAATAGACACCGCGTATTGATTATAATTATCATAATAATATTTGGTGATTATTATCATTACTGGAAACCAAATCAATTTGAAATGAAAAAAACAAAGTGATTAAATTTTTTAGTTTACTACCTGTTAATTGATAAGTGGAAAAAAACATGAAGATGAATTTGTTAGAACAAAGTTATTTTGTTGGCATAGCAAAATGAATTTGTTGCAAAAAATAGTTATAAAATTCTGAGAAGCTTTTCTCCGAAATTGTCATTAAAGTTATAATTTACAATTTTGTTTATTATTGAAACAATTAAAAAATCCTGGATATGGTTAACTCTGCAGGCTATCCCTGGAACTTTCTGTTATATTAAAGTTCAAAACGCTGAAAAACTTTTCTATTGCAAAGTTAGTAGCTTTTGAAGCTTAAAATACATCTTCGAGCTCGAAAAGCTAGTTACTGTCTTGGAAAAATGTTTTTAAGATAATTTAGCTAATAAAATAATTAGTTATTTGCCGAAAATAATTTAGCTATTTCAACAACATTTGTTATACCAACTGACTGGTTTATGTTGAACCACTAAAAAATTTATTGTTATCCTGACATAACAATCTTGTTATTTCAACAAATTGATTTGTTCATTAAACTATAGTATATTACACACCTAGGAAAGTAAAATAAGAAATGTTTCAGATCACATGTAATTGTTGGCCGAGGCGAAGCCGAGGTCAACAAACATGTGATCTGAGACTTTCTTATTTACTTCCCGTGGAGTGTATACTATTTTTTTGCTCGACGAAGGCAGAAAGGGGCAACTTCGTTTAGCGTATCGGGCCGAAAGTTGACGCTTTCTGCCCGTCGAGCAAAAAAAATTTTTTCTTGAACTAAAAAACTCTCCCGTAACAAAACTGTTCTGTTATAACATATTAATAACTTATAACCTAGACTTTGTTATTATAAATAATTTGTTATCCCAATCCTACCATATTCATTTGCTACCACAGGTCTTATTTTATCCTATCAACTTTTTTTTTGACATGGCATTCAATTTAAAATATTTTGTTAAAAATATCCTCAAAAAAATTCTTATTTTTCCAATCGACAAAAATAAAAACCAATTATTTTGAGTGCACTACGATAATGTAAGCTTAAAATAGTTTTTTTTTAAAGTAAGTCAGCGATAATATATGGTATACTTGACAAAATTTTCTGAAATAGACAACAAAAATTTTTAATCTTCTAAATAAACATAAATGACAGTTTTGAAGGAAAATAAAAGTACTTTTTTCAAATTCCTTGTAAGAATATATATTTATTAAAACAGAAATATATTAACATACATTTTCTTTTAATAATAATCAAAGATTAATATTGAATCGTAAATTTGCAAGTAATTGTCATAATTAAAGGTATAAATAATTCATCAATTGTGTAACATATATCAATGATTATTAAATATAATTATTAACAACGAATAGTCAAATGAGTAGTACCATTTTGGAATTCATTTTTGTAAGTCCAACAAAATTTTGCATTGTCGCCTTTAGGAACACACTGCTCGTTAACATCTGAATCGCGTAAACAATTGGTTTCTTCAAATCTTGCCAAAACTGCGAAACTGAGCTCCAACGATGATATCCACTCGTAAGCTGCGTAGAGGACGTACACAACATCAAACTTATGGGTGAGATTGTTGGAATTTTGGAATTTCTCAAAACCTTCTTAACTACTGATATTTGTGCAACACAATATAGTGCAACGAGCATTAAAATTATTGAATTGTACTTAAACATTTTTAAATTGCGAATATAACGTCTTATTAAGACAACGGTCAAAGCAGGAATGATAGAGTTTAGGAAGTGGTAACTACTGCAAGAAATATTTCGGCTACTTCCTACCAACTATCATTAAGCGCTATCAATTTATGAAATAATTCCAATGGAAAAAAAACCAAAAAAAATAAGTAGCTCATTTTTAATGCTCGTAAATAAAAGATTAAAAATTTTAGATTTTTTTCATATAACCTGCATTGAAAATGCGAGTTTCAATGCCTGTTGAGCCAACCGAAACTAGACAATTTCAGACCAATGCGACTGTGCCGGGCAGGAATCAATCATTTCTTCCCAGCGGACAGAAAATGACGATTTTCTGCCCGCGAGATGAAGTTGCAGCTTTATTTTAAATCCTATCAATTGTTTGTTTATTTTATATCTTTATAATTGTCATTCTAACCGTTAACTGTACTGACATATTATAATTCTGTTATTAAGCATAAATAAGAATGACAAAAGAAAACTATTCAATTTACGAATAATGTTTGATAAAAAATAAACTATTACTTTCTATTTTATTATAAGTTTTGTAATAAAATGGTATTTTCGCTATTCGTCTGAAACTATCTAGTTCTGGTTGGCTCCAGACATTGAAACTAGCATTTTTAATGTAATTTATATGAAGAATATAATGTGTGACGCGGGATGAAACACGATTTCAGACCGAGTGATGCCAGCCCTCGCTTCGCTCGGGCAGGCAACTTTACTCTGGTCTTAAATCGTTTTGTTTCATCCCTAGTCACACAATATACTATTATTCTTGTCTATCTATATATATAAAAATTAATCCCTATTTCCCTTGGTCATGCCATCACGCGTTAACGGCTGGACCGATTTCACTAATTCTTTTTTTAATAAGTTTGTTATTGTCAGGAGAAGGTTCTTATGAAAAAAAAATTAAGAAAATTGTGCGGGAAATTATAAAATTTAAGAATACTCAATCACCGTATAAAATCTATATCTATATTTATAAAAATGAATTGCTGGACCGATTTTGATAATTTTCCTTTGTACGTTATAGTTAAAAGATATTTTATAAAAAAAAACATTTGAAAAAAAATCGTAAATATTAAAAAATAGAAAAATTGAAAATTAAAGTGCAACCAACATGTAATCGGGAGGTTCTGGGTTTAAATCCCAGTCCGAGCTATCTGAATTTTCTCACATCTTTATATATCGCGTGCCTAATGCCAAAAGGGCGTATAAAAAGTTATACGCCCTTTTGGCTTTGCAAAACCAAAAGGGCGTATAATTTTTTTTTTAGTGACAATAGTTTTGTAAACATGTTCTAAGCCTAAAAATGAAAAAAAAATTTTCAAAGCCAAAAGGGCGTATGTCTCAAGTTATACGCCCTTTTGAGTTTAGAACACTGAAAATTTAATGATCTAAAACCAAAAGGGCGTATAATTTTTAACTTCCCGTTAAGGTCTTTTTCATTCTATATATACATATTATGAATTTTAACACCAATTTTACGCAACGGAATCGGTGGTTTGAATTTTTAGGCGAGTAGATGCCTACGCTCGCGCTTAAAGTATACAATTAAACAAAAATATATCTTTTATTGCAGCTATAACGGGCAAGAAATTATTATAATAATTCGAAGTTAAAAAATACTAGAAAAAACTATTATCAAAATACGGGCAGTTTATTGGGGTACAATTCCTCCACCTTCTATACGTGCATCTTTTTCGAATGTGATCGGTGGAAGGACGACAGAATCAGCACCGAAGAAACAATAGGCATAACGCTCTCCCCTGAGAGCTTGGTAACCTGCATGATCAAAAAATAATTATAAGCACTATAATTAGTCATGATCGCACCGTCTTCAAAAGAACAATCATTGTATTCACCATCATGAAAAGAACCAAGTCTAAAAAAAATGATAGAAGATCAATTATAAACATTTAGTCAAGTCGAATAATTAATTTATTTCATAAAATGTGTTGTTATCACTTATAAGTGTGCCAATTCATGAGTTGTTGTGCGAATAGACTCAAAGTGTCCTTTTTCTTCGACAATCGAAGTTTTCCATTTACTTTTTATATCTTCCCGAAATTTTCATATGGCTGAACCATGCGAAAAACCAGCGGTCCCGGGTTCCCATACTCCATCATCGCTTACAAAGTTAAGATGGTAGTGTCTGTAATAAGAAAAATGAAATCATATACATTTATTGACTTTGTTTTTTAATTAAGATCACTATAAATAGTAATACTAGACTAGCTTACGCTATATGCTCAAAGCTGCGTCATAGCTTGAAATCTGCAGTATATTTCTATTTTCATATAACCATGCTGACATTCCATCCAAAGTTGCTGATACATCAATTCTGTCTTGGCTATCTGGTTAAATGTAACTAAGAGCTTTCTCATTCTGAAATTAAATTTACATGAAGAAATATATAGACAATTTCATGTTTTTTATATTAGGATAATTCATTTTAAATGACTACTTCTTTTGTAGCTCTTAAATTTTCTATAAAAGCCCTAATAGATGATCATACACCAGTATATGATCACTCTATGTATTTGTATACCTATATTTGTGAATATAGATATACAAATACATGGAGTGATCATATACTGGTACGTGATCATCTATTGGGGCTTTTACCTTATTTAAATGAAAAAACTAAAAATTAAAGTCAAGGGCTCAAATTTTTAGGGAATTTTTTTCTAAACATAGAACAATATTTAGCTGTGGAAGTAAAAAAATATTCGTTCAAAAGTAGAATTACTCTACTGTTATATACTTTTGATTTAAAAAAAAAAAATAAAAATAAAAACAATACCTGAGCTACAATTATTCCAGCGATACTTATCTTGATCTTAGGATGTTCAAAATCTCTATACAAAGTGTCTACACTATTCCAATGCGCAAGAACGTATGTAATAATTTTGTTCATATTAAAATTCATTAATTTGAAGGAAGAGAAATCTACAATGACAAGAACTTCAATATACGCAACTTTATGTTGTTCTGCAGAACGTTCTGATCTTTGTACGTTGAACAAGGCTGAAAACAAAAAAAAAACTCAATAAATATCTCATCAATGATGAAAAACGGTTTATCACTTACGAGTCATTAAGTTTTGACCATCAGTGTTTGATAGTTGAGAAATAATATGGTATGATTTGTCTATATCGTCAGAGTCGATTTCATCATCAACAGATCCGTTGGACCGATTTTGGTTGAGTGACCTTATGAGTCGTTCAGGCATCGGACTTACATGCCAATTCTTGTATCCAATGATTCCGCTCTGAATTAGAAATGAAGTATAAATATTCTCAAAATTTGTTGATGCTTCACAAAATTTATTTTTAATCTTAATTAAGGGTTCTGCGTCACTATATCCGAAGTCATTATATCCGCGACATTATATCCGCGATTCGGAGTGTTTTCTGTCGCGAACACGTCATTCAAAGGAGTCAAGTAGTATTCAATTTCATCACCAAAAGCTCGAATTTTGATGTGATGACCCGCTTCAACAGATCTCTTTTGAAGTTTTGGCGACTGGATCTCCACTACTTCATAAAGTGGCACTACAATTTCATTGTTGTAATTAATAGCAATTAATTAAATCAATGAATATCAGTCAAATTAAAAATTTTGGATTTTATATACTGGAAGAAAAATTAACTTGACTCAAAAGAAAAAATTTTGAACCAAGAAAATCAATTCAAAGAGCTTCATCGTTTTTAAGTAGAAAAATTTTTGAGCTGAGAAATAATTTTTAGTTTAAGTAAATTTTACTTAGTTAAAAAATTTTTCATCTTGATTCAAAATGATTTTATTGGTTCAAAAATTTTTCTCTTGAATCAAGTTAATTTTTTCATCAGTGTACTTATTTTTAGACGTTTGCTCAAAATTTGTTTATTTACTCACCTTCCGTTCCTGCTGTACCAAATACTCCAAGTCTTTCTTCAGGTGACATCTCATGATGGATCTGTTACATAATATAAATAATTATACTGATTAATTATCACTTTAATAAAATCAACCTACATTACGAAATTGTAGTTAAAAAAATTATGATACTGAATTTAGCAGACTTCAAAAATTTATTAGATTTTTATAACAATTAAATCATCATGAAAAAAATTTGGCAAAAATATTCAACATGTAGAAATTTTTTAAGGGGGATGGCCACTGTGACGATCGAAGAAATAGGTGATTTTCGGGAATTTTTTTGACTGGGATAATAAAGGAATTTGGGGATCGGGTTTTTTTTGTTTTATAAAGTATACATTAAAGATTATTCCCCTAAATTTTTATCAAAAAATATCATGTTGTTACAAAGCTATTAGCATTTTTGTGAAGCACCAAAAAAATTTCCCCCTCCTCTAACTAAAAAACGGATTATCTAAAACAAAAAAACGAAAGAGCGTTGTAATCTGCATGCATATGATTATCGTTGCACGTAGGGGATTTTGAAAATTTTGATTGAAAAGAAAATGGCGACATATTACAAATTTTTTCGTTTTTTTTCCTCATTTTTTTGGATTCAAACAGCCCTAAAAAATCTTAAAAATCAAAATTTCCAAAATCCCCTACGTGCAACTATAGCTACTGAATAGACGAATACAGGGAAAAAAAAAGTTGCAAATCGGTTCATATTTATGCAAATTACAGTTCTCATCAGTTCAAAAAAAGTAGTTTCGAGAAAAACGCGTTTTCATCGGAGTGCCGCGCGTGTAAAGTCATTTGACGAATTGTCACAAAAATGACTATAACTCGGAAAGTATTCGGAATTTTGATACCAAACTCTAGATACATAATTTTGAATCTATAAACTTGGATTTAATAAAATAAAAAAAAATTTTTTTTTTTTTGAAATTTCACAGTGGCCATCCCCCTTAAAATATTTTTTTTTTTAAATCATTGATTTGTCCCAAAAATTTTTAAATGTCTGCTAATTTCAGTACCATATAAAATATATTAAAATTATGATATTGAAATGAGAAAACATCTGATAATTCTTTGAATTTTTGTAATAAATTAATTGTTATAAAAAAAATAGTTTTAAAAATTCGCACTTAAAATTTTTAGATGTTAAAATTTTTTTCTTTATAATTAAATTGTTATAAAAATCTAAAATATGTTAAATGTATGTTCAAGTCAGTATTATAGCAATTAAAAAATTTTTTATAATTAAATCATAATGAAAAAATTTCACATGTAAAAATTAAAAAAAAAATTATAAGTATAAATTTTGAAAAATATTTTTTTATAATAACTGATTCGTTGTAAAAATTTCAAGAATTATTATATGTCTGCTAATTTCAGTATCATCAAAAAATTACCTCTTGGAACCGCACTCCAAAAGCTGTGCCAAAAAGAAGAAACCCGGCAATTATTTGGATTGACAATCCTAAAAAAGAATTTTTTTTTTATAATTTAGTCTTAATTATTTTTGAAGTTTGAAGAAGTAAAATTATGCTTACCAGCCATATTGATGCTCTAGTTTCTCCAATTAATTTTTTTAGAGTACAGTTCAAAACGCTCTGATAATCTGATGGTTTTTATTGGACTTTTGTCGATTATAAACCCTATCATGAAGCTTAGAATTGACTGTTTGAACACTTGTATGCACAATTCGATATTTTTCAAACATATTTTTATGATGATAGTGATGACTATTTATTGTAAACATCATTAATCAAATTGTCGGAGTTCTGTACTATAAAAGGCTGAGTGCGCGTGCCTTTGTTGAACACAAAAATTAGTTTCTATCTATTGAATTATAATAACAATAATAATAATAATAATAGTCTTTAATAACTCATGCATTATATTTGTTAGTAGTTTCCTGGTTGTTTATTTGTTAAGTGTGCCAATCAATTGATAATTCAACTGCGTTTGATCATTAACAGAAGTATATTCAACTGATGTTGATATGATATGATATAACAACACTTGACAAATAAATCAAACGTAGCTTTAGGAAATAAATGATAAAAATAAAAATAATATTAAAAACTAATCACAAATTATATTTTGTCATTTTTAATTTTATCGATAGATATTTGACTCACCATTGATGCTCGCAAATATTTTTCCAACGTTTAACTCTTAAATGAAAATTAAGATCATGGAAAGTATCAATAAAGACTCATTAAAAACTATTAAAATATTGCTAAGTTTATCTGACAAAAAATGCTGAAATCAGTTTTCAGTTTATACAGGTAAGATTGTTTAAAACAGCATGTGGTTATCTACCTGTTCTGTTGATTCACGATAATTTTCTTCATCTAAATAATTCTAAAATATATAAAAATGTATTTTTACCATTTAACAGGTAATACATTGTTTCTTCTTCTTATCTCAGATTATAAAAATACTAATCCAAATTTTTATTGACATAATAGTTAAATTTTTGTTTATATATCAAAGAAAAATTTTAAGTAAAAATAAATTATTTATAATTTATAATCCATACTTATTGGTAATATGTTCATTCTTAGGTTAAATACTTGATGTTATGATTGATGAAATAAATAATTAAACGAAATTTAAGTATATTTGAAGAAAAGAATTTATCATGTAAGAATATTATTTTATTCAAAAATTATTTTTTAATTAAAATATTTCAGTGTTTTCTATACTATTAATTGGGCGTAAAATTAAAATCTTTTTGTGAATCTAAAATTACATAAAAAATTGTTTTTCTTCAATTATAAAATTTATTTATTCACTTAAATTACATGATCGAAAAAATAACACTGAGTATTTTTGTTTGAAATTTTGTACCTTTCAAATTTATTTATAGAATTAGTTTTCTATAAACCTATAATATGATTACAAAATCGCTTAAATTTCCATTATTAAGCTTTAATTATCTTCTTATCGTTATTGTGAAATTTTTTGTCAATACATTTTTGTGTAAATAATAGTATAAAATTAACAAGTCATCGTAAAATCGAGAAAAAATTCCATCATTTATTTTATACAATTCTAAAACTTCGCAAAATTATTGTAATTTTTATTAATATTCTTGGCACAATGATATTTTTTTTTAATTGTATTTTTCAATTAATAAATAAGCTTCCCATCCATAAATTTCAGCCAATTTGTACTCTGGAAATTTACTAGTTTGTGCTTCAAGATATAATTGTTTATTGTTTTTATTACGAGTACTCAGTATACACTGCAAAATATCAAGATCTTTAATTTTTTTTATCTCATCAACTATGCTTGTGTCACATTCTTTAACGGCATCAAATACTTTGTCAATAAGTTCTAAAAGATAAATAATATCCAAATTTTCTGACAAACGCGCTAAAGAGTTGCCGCCAAATTCAGTTGTCACATTATAAACCGCACCGTACTTTAGTAAAGTTTTAACAACCTCATAATGATCGAATAGAACAGCATATACAAGAGGTGTACCATAGTTAGCTGTTATGTCTATGTCAGCATTGAACTCTAGTAAAAGTCTAACAATATCAGAAAAACCATTCTGGCATGCGTAATGCAATGGTGTTATAGAAGTAGAACTTTTGGCATTTACAACAGCATTTCGTCTCAAACAATCCAAACACCCAATGTAATCACCTTCTTTAACACAAGTAAACAAACTATCTATTATTTCAAGTGTAAAGAATGTTAATTCATCTTGTGTTAAATTTATTGGTTTTTTATTCTCGGAGTTTTCAGAATCATAATGTGCACCATGCTCCAACAAAATTTCAACTATAAATGCATTGTTACTTCTAGCAGCCGTATGTAAAGGTGTCAATCCATTTAAATTAAGATCATTAACATCAAATTTATTTTTAATTAAAAATCTGACAATTTCAGCTCTACCGTAAAAAGCTGCAACATGTAAGGGTTTGAATTCAGAATTTGTTTGATCGGTAACTTCCACTTTAAATAATTCAAATAATAAGTAGAATGTATTAAGACTATTTCTCATAATTGAAACGTCTAAAGCGGAGAGATTACTTTCATTCTTTAAGCGTGGATTAGCTTTGTTTTTCCACAAAAAATCAACTATGTCGGTAAAGTTATAATATGCAGCGATCATAAGTGCTGTTTCTTTAACAGCTGAAAAAGCATTAACATCTACTTTTTTAGCAACTAGCATTTTAACAATATCAATTTGTTCAAATTCGACAGCTCGATGAAGAAATGGTACTCCACCAGGTAGTACACCGTGAACATAGACCCCGATCTTAAATAATACATCTATAACGTCTTTGCTTCCAGAACTAACAGCTGGATCCATACAATGCTTATTACCATAAATTATTTTTCCTCCGTTGTTTATTAAAAGTTGTACCAATTCAGGATGGTTCCATTTACACGCCATATACAAAGGGGTTTCATTAAAATGGTCCTGATAATTAACCGAATGTTTGTTTTTGTTTAATAGAGTGACGACTACGCTAAATAGATTACCTTCTAGTGCTACATGAATTGGTAGCTTCTTCTCAGATGTTGCTGCCATAACATCAACATGTTGAGTTAATAGATATTCTGCTATCTTCAGATGATTTTTCATTAGGGCTTGATGCAGAGGTGTCACACCAGCTGCATTTTTAACGTTAAAATTACAACCAGCTTCAACCAATAATTTTACAATTTCATAAAAGCCATAATGAGCAGCAATACTTATGGGAGTTGAGGATTCTCCCACCCTTAAATCAAGTTCTACTTTTTGACTGATGAAAAATTTAACGACTTCCGGATGATTGTTACGTATACACGCGTGCAGTGGATTATAGCCGTTATCAGTAGTTGAATTGAGACAACTAGCACCGCGCTCAACCAGAAATTTAACAACTTCGAGATGACCATGTGATGCCGCTAAATATAGTGGATTATGATTATTTGCATTTTTTTTATGTAGTTGTTTTTTTTGTCGAAGTAAAAATCTTATTAGTTCAATATTACCGCTTCTAGCAGCAAAGTGCACGACTGAATTCTCAGAATTTCTTTGCGGCGTGTCTAAAGCTTTATTTGCCAGCAAAAGTTGAACTACCTCAGAATGACCATTGAAAGCTGCAAGAAGAAGGGGAGTTTCAAAGCTCTTAGATTCAACGTTAACATCAATCTTGTATTTTACCAATAACTTAACGATATTAAGAGATCCATTTTTTGCTGCAAAATGAAGAGCTGTATGTCGATCTGTATCGGTCTTATGAACATCTGCACCATTTTCAAGCAAAACTTGAACGACTTCTTCATGTCCATGTTGAGCAGCTACGTGCAGCGCTGTGGTTCCACTGTTATTACCAATATTGACATCCGCTTTATTTGAAAGTAATATTTTTACCGTTTTCACATGACCATAGAGGGCTGCTTCAAACAAAGGTGTTACTTCTCCATCCGAACGACAATTTACATCAGGTTGAAGACTAATTAGATATTCTGTCAGTTCTGCGTACCCATTTTTTGCCGCTACATGTAGTGGGGTTTGCTTATCAAAAGTTTGACAACAATGTACGTCTTCGTTACTATTTTCCACTAAAAACTCAATAACATCTTTACTATTATTCAACACCGCAAATTGGATCAAATCTTTAAATGAAGATTTATTATTATATGGCAATAGTAATTTGACGATTTCTTTGTTGTTATAACCAACTGCAAGGAATAAAGGAGTGATCTTTGAAAAATCTTCAACTTCAGGGTTTCTTACATCATTTATAAGCCATTTGACAATTTCAATTTGTCCATGTCTAGCTGCAATATGTAGCGGAGATTCTCCATTTATATTTCTAAATTTATTTTTTATCCTTAGATGTATTAAATGCTGAAAAATAGCTAAATTACCTCCTTTAGCTGCGTAGTGTAGAGAACTCCACCCATGATGATCTGTCCCGTTGATATCTGCACCTTTATTAATTGCATCTTCTAACTTTCTTATGTCACCTTGTTCAATAGCTTGAAACATTTCATTTTGATTAATAATGCATGATAAATGTCGACTGTGTCTTAATTTCAATTCTTTTATATTATTTTGAAAAATTCTGCCAATTTTTTTCACGTTACTTTCATCACTTCTTGAACACAGTTTTTTAGCATTCAAAAATATAACCATACTTACATCAACAGTTTGAAAAATTGATTGAGAATGGACCAAATAATTATATAAATATTTTCCGACTAATATGGGTTCCGAGTTATCGAGTATTGTGTAGTTATCGACTAAGTTCTTTGAAGCATCCATAATAGACATTAATTCCAATGTTAACATCTCTACCACTACTAGTATCGATAAATTTTCGTATGTTTCCAAATTTTCACCATATTTATGATTCGTCAAGATATTTTTTAAAATTTCGATTTTTGAGTTATAATCATTAAGTACCTGTGTCGATAGTTCTTTTTTTTCTTGCACAAAATTCATGTTATCGTCTAGATTTGAGATGTTTAAATATTTTTTTGTCCATAGCTGTGTACTCAAAATTTCAAGCCATTCATAGCTCTGGAGTCCATGCCCAATCACTACAAAAATTCGATTCGATAGTGACATTATACGCTCCTTCACACTCCAAATAAGACGAGGAATAACACCAAACACGTTGCTAAGTAAATAGTAAGAAATTGAATTCGAACTAATTTTCAATTCTTTTTCATTCAATTTCTTTTCCAATGCAAAATTTGCTTCTGTTTTTATTTTTTGAAACACGTAAGAATTAAAATTCGCTTTATTTACAGAACTGCACATGGTTTTAAAATTTTTCAAGTTATCAACATGTTTAAATCGATCTTTTGCATTTATTCCAACAGTTTCAATTTTATCAAACAAAACCTCTGATACAAATGATTCTAAATAAGATGATGTGGGAGTTATAAGATTATTAAACTCTGAAGATAGTATATCATAATTCCACGTTTGATCGACTTCGTATTCTGCAAACCACTTTGTAACGAAATCTAAATCAAGAAAATTTATATAATTTCTAAGATCTTCGGCAGTTTTCATTTTAACAATTGTTTCTAACATAACTGTAATGTAATGTATTAGAGTAACATGAAGAATACTCTTCGTCATCCATTTAATTATCTTCAAATCAGCTTGAATGTCCTCGAAAATAGTTTCTTCATTAGGGCCATTAGAGTTTCCTTTACCCAGCTTGCGTGTTTGAGTATGAATAAATGATGAGTTGTGAAAATTAACGACAATCTGTCGTGTACGTAAAGACAATGACGTCAGAAGTAGTAAACTCAGAGATCTCGTCATGTTCGGTGATTCCCAATTATTCTTCATCATTTCGGTGATTACTTGCAAGGTCCTCTTTATTGCTATCTGTCCATGTTTTGAATCTGAAGAAACGTTCAAATCCGAAAAATACTCTAATAATATATCCACTGAATGGCTTATTAGGTATAAAGCATTAACGTCTTTTACACGTTGATAATCCTCATAGAATTCTCTAATTTTAGAATTAGATTTAAGAATTTTAGGCATCATTTTGACTCGACTTTCACGAGGATAGTTCTTCAAAATATCAAGGTTTTGGTCGTAAATGTTCTTCATTTCATTCTCAAGAATGTTTGCAAAAAGATCAAGATAATGAAGTAATTTACTTTTCGGCATCAAAAACTTGTAAAGATTCATATTGTAAACTTTATTATGTTGTCTTGAACTAATAAATACAAGCAAATAGAATTCAATTTCTTCCCAAAAAATTTTCGAGTACGTTGCCTTCATTTGTTGTTTTAAAATATTGATATTAAAAGCGATAAATTTTGAGCGCAGCAATAATATACTATTAAGGTCATCAGAATTTGAATATTCATCTATGAACCTACGAATATTTTCAATAAGCAATTTACCACGTTCTTTTATGTCTGGAAGAGAAATTATAATCTTTTTATCTTCCTCATCATCATCATTCGAATAAAAGTGATGATCTATCAACCGTTCTGTGATAAATGTAAGTAATTCGTATGATAAAGCTAACCTTTTTAGGTTCGCTTCAGCATACGCGTCTGCAAAAGCTCGATACATCTCTTCAGAATTAATATACCCTGGCCATTCATCAAGTAGCACCTCAATAAAATCTTTCTTATCATCACGAATAGCATAGTAAAAAGCATTATGATTTTCGTTATCTTCATCACCAGGTTGACAACAGCTAGAGTAAGTTAGGTTCTTCTCATCCATAATATATGTTAAAATATCACTTCTATTGTACTTACAGGCCAAAATAATAAAGTTACTATTTTTTATTACGTCCTGGACGATTTCGCTGAATTTTTTTGGGTTTTCTTCTTTTTCATAATTAAGAATACCAATAATATACTGAAGATATTTTTTGAAATCATCTATCTTACTGCTACTAATAATATTCTTAGTAGCGACAGATATAATTTCAGACAACATAGCAGCTTTATAATTTTTGCCATTTTCTCGATATTCATCAAGAACCGATTCTTCTGTACTATCAACATTAAGCGATCCTGATTTGTCCGTAAAGTTATCTTGGTTTCGGAAGTGCGACATGTTGATATTGTCACTAATCGTTTTATGAAATTCAATTTTTAGATCACGTTCTCATGCTGGAAAAAAATATATAATTAAATAAATCCAATATAAGTTCCGGAATTTTATGTAATGCTTAATAATATGAGGTTGAATAATTTCTTAAATATTTTAAGCTTAAATCACATTGGTTTGATTTTTATTCTATTACCTAAGCAGCTTAAGTTAAAAGATCAAGTACTTACTAAAAATGTTCAAGGACGTCTTATTCCATACTTTATTATTGAATGGATGATGATGGAAAAAAGCACAATAACCGTTAATTCCTATAAATTACGCTTATTAGTAATTAATAACAAAATATAATAATTAAAAATATATTTTATGTACCTATTAATTAACAACACTAAATTTCCGAAAAATACACACGTAGCACGTTCCAATCACTCAACTCCAATTTCAATTATTTTTTGCAAATAAAGACTGGTTTCATTACAGTCAAAATTTGCAATCAATAAATAATAATTTAATGAAATTGTTATAGTTTGATACAACGTTAAATTATTAAAAATAAATTTTAAATAAATTGCTAACTGAAAAATTAATAAATAAAAATTATTTTTATCTGATTTCCACAGTACGAAATTTATCTACACACAAGCTAAGACAAAGACCTTCTATTTCATTTATTACTTACATGCACTATTCTCCTACGATACTGTTCGATAACTAGTGAACGAAACTGAAGTAAGCTGATATCTAATTATTCAAAAAAAAAATTTTCAACATGAAAAATAAAAAAATAGACATTCCGAAAAATTTTATATTAAATTTGAGGAATTTATACATGCGCGTGTTTGAAGTGTATTTTTATAGTTGAATTTTGTAACAAAAATAAAAACCACAAGTTTTCAATCGCTACTAACTTCAGATCACATGGACACAAACCATATGCTTGTGTTGACTGACATTCAAGAATCAGTGAGTCATACTTCAAAAATTACTAAGTTATTCACTAAATGCAAAATTATTGGATTTTTTTTTTATTTTGAATACTCTTCATCAAATACTGATTACGTTTTCCAACAAATGTCATTTTTTTTTTTCATATGTTGTTTACTTTTTAGAAACAAACAATAATATGACTGACGGAGTTTGAAGTAAAAATTAGGCAATTACATTTTAATGATAATTGATATCTTTTTATTGAATTATTATTATAAAAATGAAAATAATAGTCTATTAATAAACTCACGCAGTATATGTGTTGGTTCAATCCTTGGTTGTTTGCTTAGTGTGCCAATCAATTAAAAATTTAACTGCATTTGATCATTAATGGAAGATATATTAGTATGATAAGTTGTCAAACACTTGGCTAATAAATCAAACGTAGCTTTACGGAATGAATGATAAAAATAAAAATAATGTCACAAATATTAAAAGTATATTTATATTTAGTTTAAATATTTATTGATATCATGATTTATCTATAATTAAATGAGATATATAATTACAGAATAGAATTTATCATGTAAGAATATTATTTTGTTCAAAAATTACTTTTTGATTGAAAACTTTCACCGTATTCCATAATATTGGGTGTAATAATAAAATCTGTTTATGACTCTAAAATTACATATGAAAATTATTTCTTTAATTATAAAATTTATTTACTCACTTAAATTACATGGTCGAAAAATAACATTGAGTATTTGTTTGAAATTTTATAACTTTCAAATTTATTTACAGATTTAATTTTTTATGAACTTACAACATTATTTACAAAATTGCTTAAATTTCCATTACTTAGCTTTAATCTTCTCTTATCGTTATTATGGAATTGTTTGTCAACTAATAATACATTGTCATGTAAATAACCGTAAAAAATTCACAAGTCATTGTGAAATCCAAAAAAAAATCCATCATTCATTTTATACAATTTTAAAAATTCGTACGATTATTGTAATTTTCATTAAAATTCTGCGCATTATAATATTTTATTCCATGTGTATTTTTCGGCAGATAAATAAGCTTCATGTGCATAAATTTCGGCAAATTTATCCTTTGGAAATTTACTGTTTTGTGCTTCAAGATATAATTCTTTATTGTTGTTATTGCGAGTACTCAGTATACACTGCAAAATATCAAGATATTTAATTTTTTTTATCTCATCAACTATGCTTGGGTCACATTTTTTAATTGCATCGAATATTTTGTCAATAAGTTCTAAAAGATGAATAATATCCGAATTCGTTGATAAACGTGCTAAAGAGTTGCCGCCAAATTTAGTTGTCACATTATAAACTGCACCATACTTAAGTAAAATTTTAACAACGTCGTAATGCTTATATATAACAGCATATACAAGAGGTGTACCAAAGTCGGCTGCTATGTTTATGTCAGCATTGAAGTCTAGTAAAAGTTTAACAATATCAGAAAAACCATTCTGGCATGTGTAATGCAATGGTGTTAAAGAAGAAGAACTTTTAGCATTTACAACAGCATTTCGTCTCAAACAATCCAAACACCCAATGTAATCACCTTCTTTAACACAAGTAAACAAACTATCTACTACTTCAAGTGAAAACAATGTTAATTCATCTTCTGCCATATATATTGGTTTTTTATCAACTAAGCATTTGGAATCATAATATGCACCATGCTTCAATGAAGTTTTAACTGTTAATCTATTGTTACTACTGGCGGCCGTATGTAAAGTAAATTCATTTAAGGGGGTAAATAACCCCTTAAATAACGACCGTTAATATCAAATCCCTTTTCAGTTAAGAATCTGACCATTTTATCTCTACCATGAAAAGCTGCAACATGTAAGGGTCTAAATTTATAACTTGTTTGATTAGTAACTTCTACTTTGAATGATTCAACTAGTAAGTAGAATGCTTCGTAATTGTTCACCATAATTGCAATGTCTAGATCCGTGTAATTATTTTCATTTTTCAAGCCTGGATTAGCTTTATTTTTCAATAAAAAATCTGCTATTTCCGTAAAGTTGTAATATGCAGCGACCATAAGTGTTGTTTCTTTAGCACCCGAAACAGCATTGACATCTACTTTTTTTAGCAATTAACAGTTTAACAACATCTATTTGTTCGAATTGGACAGCTCGATGAATAAATGGTATTCTATGAGGTAGGAAACCGTGAACATCGACCCCGGCCTTTAACAATATCTCTACAACATCTTTGCTTCCAGATATGAGAGCTGGATCCACACAATGCATATTATAGTAAATTATTTCTCCACCATTGTTTATTAAAAGTTGTACCAATTCAGAATAGTTCCATTGACACGCGAGATACAGAGGCGTTCTGTTACAATCATTCTGATGGTGAATCAAAGATTTTTTTTTTGTTTATTAGTGTGGCTACTACGTTGAATTGATTATTTTCTACTGCTAAATGAATTGGAAGTTGCATGTTTGTTAGTGGTACCATAACATCGACATGTTTAGTTAGTAGATACTCTACTATCTTTTGATGATTTGTTAATAGAGCTAGATTTAGAGGTGTTACACCATATGTATTTTTAACGTTTAAAAAACAACCAGCTTCAACCAATAATTTTATAATTTCATACAAGCCATAAAAAACAGCAATACTTAAAGGAGTTGAGGACTCAACAGTTCTTACATTAATATCTACTTTTATGCTGATAAAAAATTTTACAATTTCCAAATGATTCCTCTCTACACTCACATACAGTGGATTATACCCATTAGATTTTGTTGAATCGATACAATTCGCACCGCGCTCAACTAAAAGTTTCACAACTTCGAGATAACCATGATATGCTGCCAAATACAGTAGATTCTTATCATTAAGATTTCTTTGTAAAATTTGTCCTTTGTGTCGAAGTAACAATCTCATTAATTCAGTATTACCGCTCTTAGCAGCATAGTGTACAGGAGCATTCATCGTTTCGTTTGGAGCGGTGTCTACAGCTTTATTTGCTAGCAAGAATTTTTCTATTTTAAAATGGCCACCGCTGGCTGCAAAATGAAGTGGAGTGTCATAATATATAGTTGTAGCGTTAACATCAGCCTTGTATTTTACCAAAAGCTTAACAATATTGAGAGATCCTTTTTTTTCTGCAAGATGAAGAGCTGTATCGGTCTTATGGACATCTGCACCATTTTCAAGCAAAACTTTAACGACTTCTTCATGTCCGTTTTCAGCAGCTATATGCAGCACTGTAGTTCCACTTATACTATAAGCATTAACATCTGCTTTATTTAGAAGTAAAAGTTTTACCGTTTCCACATAACCGTAGCAGGCAGCTTCAAACAAAGGTGTTGTTTCTAAATTCGAACGTCTATTTACATTAGATTGAAGACTAATTAGATACTGTGTCAGTTCTGCGTACCCACTTCTCGCCGCTACATACAGTAAGGTTTGCTTCTCTTCATTTTGGTAATAATCTACATGTTCATTTCTATTTTTCACTAAAAACTCAACAATATCTTTACGATTACTCAACACTGCACAGTGCAGTAAAACTGTATAAGAATACCGATAGTTATATGGCAATAATAATTTGATACTATCGTTGTAGCCACAACGAATTGCAAGGCATAACGGAGTTGTCTTTGAATAATCCTCGATTTCAGGGTTTTTTAGACCTCTAATAAGCCATTCAACAATTTCAATTTGTCCATACCTTACTGCAATATGTAGCAGAGTTTCTCCATTTATATTCCTAAAATTATATTTTACTTTTCGATAAATTAAATACTTAAAAATAGCGAAATTACCTCCTTTAGCCGCGTAGTGTAGAGAACTCCATCCATGATAATCTATCCCGCTGATATCTGCGCCTTTAATAGTTGCATCTTCTAACTTTTTTATGTCACCTTGTTCAATAGCTTGAAACATTTCATTTTGATTAATAATGCATGACAAATGTCGACTGTGTTTTAATTTCAATTCTTTTATATTACTTAGAAAAATTTTGTCAATTTTTTTTCTCGTTACTTTCATCACTTCTTAAACACAGTTTTTTAGCATTTAAAAATACAGCCACACTTACATCAAAAGTTTGGAAAATTAATCGGGAGTAGAGCAAATAATTATAAAAAACTTTTGAGTTATAATCATTGAGTACCAGTGTCGATAGTTCTTTTTTTTCTTGCACGAAAACTATGTTATCGTCTAGATTTGAGACGTTTAAACATCGTTTTGTCCATAACTGTGTATTCAAAACTTCAAGCCATTCATAGCTCTGGAGAACATGTCCAATCACTACAAAAATTCGATTCACTAGTGACATCATACGCTCATACTTACTCCAAATAAAACGAGGACTAAAATATTTTATAGTGATAAGAAAGTAGGAAGAAACCAAAGACGATGCAACAAATTTGAACTCTTCTTCATCAAACTTATTATTTAAAGCATGTTTTGCATTGTTTTTTATTTGTTGGAATATATAATCACTATAATTCTCCTGATTAATAAATCTGCACAATATTTGAAAATTTTTCAAGTTTAAAACATGCAAAAATCTATCTTTTGCATTTATACCTTTCAATTCAATTTTATCAACTAATGGCTTGAATATAAATGATTCATAGCTGGTTTGCACACCTATAAGATCATTAAATTCTAAAATTAATTTCTTATAATTACAGCTTTGCTCAACTTCATGTTGTGCAAACCACTCCGTATCGAAATCTAAATCAAGAGAATTTATATAATTTCTAAGATCTTCGGCATTTTTAATTTCAGTAATTGTTTCTAACATCAATGTAATGTGATGTATTAGAGTAACGTGAAGAATACTCCTCGTCATCCATTTAATTATCTTCAAATCAGCTTGAATATCCTTGAAAATAGTTTCTTCATTAGGGCCATTAGAGTTTCCCTTACCCAGCTTGTGTGTTTGAGTATGAATAAATGATGAGTTGTGAAAATGAACGACAGTCTGAACGACACACTGAAAAAATATATATGCGCATATATGCTGACAAAAATACATATACGTCGCATATATAAAATATATACGCCACATACTTTTTTTTTGCCCCCGTATATGCGGCATATATTTTTTTTCAGTACGGGACAATTATTTTTATTGCATGACAGCGGTGGCAATAAAAATCGAATTTTAGTTTTCACTACAACAAAAAATTTGAATTACTTAACTTCTTGTGACCAATGGTTTAGTGATGGCACATTCAAATGTGTACCATCAATATTTCATCAACTTTATACGATCCATGGCTACAAAAATAATAAATCGTTGCCTTTGATATATTTGTCAGCTCCAAATAAAAGTAACAGTATTTATGTTAACTTTTTAAAGGTTTTACGAAAAAGTATACCAAACTTTTCGCCAAATAGATTGATGGTAGATTTTGAAAAAGCTTTTATAAATGCTTTCAAGATATGCTTCCCTGATACTCAAATTGTTGGATGTTATTTTCATCTGTGTCAGGCTATTTGGCGTCATGTCCAAGCATGTGGCTTGCAGAAAAAGTACGACACTAATATTGTTTTTGCAAAAAATGTTCTATGTTGATAGCTTTGGCTTTTGTTCCACCAGCTGATGTTATTGCTGCATTCGAAGAATTAATCTCAACAGGATACTATGACAGAAATAGTGATGTCTTTCAAGAACTTTTGGATTATTTTGAAGCAACATGGATCGGAAAACCTAAACATAATCATAAACGTCGTGAAGCACCTCTTTTTGCAATCAAAATCTGGAATCAGTATTCCTCTGTTAAGAATGATTTACCGCGATCTAACAATTTGGTCGAAGGTTGGCATTCCGGAGTAAATAAGCGGACTACTCAGGCTCAAGCAAGTATTGCTGCATTTATAAATTTTTTAAAAGAAGAACAGACTTTAACTGATGTTGCAATGACTCAGATAAATACCGGACTTAATGTTGCACCTACACGTCGCAAGGCGTACCGTAATTATGATGATCGCTTAAAAGTAATCGTTAACAATTATGATAAAAATAATAAAATTCAATATCTAAGTGACATTGCAAAGATATTAATTGTAGATGTTAATTAATTTTCAAATTATTATTGATTATTTTTTTTTTTTTAATTTGGACACTATATGTTGTATTAATGACTAAAAAAATAATGTTGCGATTAATTTTCAAATTATTATTGGTGAATTTTATTATTTTTAAGAATTTGCAAACTTCGATGTTAAATTAATGTCTAAAAAGAAAATTGTAGTGATTGATCTTCATATATTTATATTCTGTTAATGTGTTAATTCTATAATATGTGCTTCATAACCAAATATTAATCTTATTGACATAGCTATAAGTAGTTTATTTTGTGATAATTATTATATTGTCTGTTGACAAATTAAATTTTTGACGTTAATGATTATAGAAATTGATAGATTCTTTTTTTACTTTATAAAATGTTCGAATACTGATTAATAATTTTTTTGAATATTAGATTTTTTTTATAATTATGAATTTTGATGTACTGGAATAAATGAAAAGATGTTAAAAAAAATATTTATTCTGTATATATACTTCATAACATTGTCTATTTTGTGTGTTATAGCGGACTATAAAATAATATTTATAGCAGACAATAATTGTTATCTTATAAAATATTGAATTTGTTTGATTTGATCGTTTCATAAATAATTTTTGTGATATTTCATTTATTAATATTTGATTGCAGGGATATTTCGTCCAGAGATATTTTGTCGCCAGGATATTTTGTTCGGGGATATTTTGTCGCGGGGATTTGTCGGGGATATTAACGCACGTAACCACATCACATAAGTTTTATGTTAAATCCAATATCTTAGAAGATAAAGAGATCAAGTACTTACTAAAAAAATTCAATGACATCTTACTGCAAATTTAATTTTTGAATCGCTGATGATGACTGTCAGTCTCTGAAATTATGATTGTTCGTAATTAATAATAAAAGATTATAGTTAAAAATAGATTTTATGTACCTTTTTTCCGAAAAATGCACATGTGGCACGTTCCAATCACTTAGTTCTAATTTCAATTATTTTCTGCACGTAAAGACTGTTTTCATATAAGTCAAAATCTACAAATGATAAATAATTTCTAAATAAATATGTTTTATTTTGGGATAACGTTAAATTATCAAAAATAAATTCAAAACAAGTTACTAACTGAACATAATACAAATAAATGGAGATTATTTTTATGTGATTTTCACAATGAGAAATTTATTTACACACAAACTAATACAAAGACGTTCTATTCCGATTATTATTTACACTTAACAGGCGAGACCATCTTTTTCTCGCTTTGCTCTCACGGAGTTCAACGGAACTATCTCTGTCGCATTCCCAACAGCAGAGCAATTGCAGTTTCGATTGGTTTCACGAAACGAATGAAATTTTTGAAAAAAACGCTTTGTGGTGAAATAGTTTATTAAATTATATATTATCTCTAAAAACGTTTTTTCAAAATTTCCATTTGTTTCGCTAAGCCGATTGAAACTGCAATCACTGGTCTCGGCTGTTAAGTTAACCACTCTTCTACTGTACTGTTCGGTAACTAATGTACAAAACGGAAGTGAGCTAACATAAATTATTCTTTTTATTTTTTTGTTTCAAAATGAAAAATGATAAAAAAGACATTCCAAAAAAATGCTACCTCAAATTTGATGAATTTATACAGGCGCATATTTTTAAGACTTTTATAGATAATTGAATTTGACTTAAAAAAAAAAAAAACAAAAAAATCCACAAGTTATTAAGCGTTGCTAACTTCAAATAATCACATGGACACCAATCATTTGGTTTTATTGACTAATATTCAATATTCAGTGAGTAATTTTATAAATAATTACTGAATTATCACAAAGTGCGTAATTATCTAAAATTTTTTTCTTAATCTTAATCAAATACTTATTACGCTTCCAAAAAAATGACCGTTCTTTTTTTTAACATTGTTTATTATTTAGGAATAAAGAATTATAAGTGACGGATCTTGTACTCCACATTAATCAATTTAATTTTAATGATAAAAACATAACATTAAAATTAGCAATCACTTTACCATTTCTTAATTTTTTTCAACAAACTAATTTGTTCCAAAAAATTATTTTTAAAAAATTGCATTTTTTAATTTTTAAAATTTCTACATGTCAATTTTTTTTCTCATTTTTTTGCCATAATTTACTTGTTACGAAAATTCTTAAAATGATCAAATATCTGCTAAATTAATTATCATAATAAAAACTGTAAACATTTAATCTTTTTTAAATTATTGATTGATTGTATAAATCAAACAATAAATTGTCAACTTTAATTAAACTTAGTTGAAACTGCATGGAATTGCTCTGCTCATACTTAGATATAACATTACCTTTTTGACACAGATACTAAATGAATTATCAAATTTAGACGACGTTGGAAATATTCTTACTATGATCTATTTTACCAATTTATAAAATTTTGAAGAGAATTTAATTTACAAGTTTATGATTTGTCTTCTTTATTATATTACTTGTTTTCACAACAATTACATTCAAACTTCTTTCTAGGTTATTTTGCAAAAGAGCAAAAAAAATTTTTTTTGCTCGACGGGCAGAAAGCGTCAACTTTCAGCCTGCTGCGCTAAACGAAAGTGCCGCTTTCTGCCTTCGTCGAGCAAAAAAATAGTATACACTCCACGGGAAGTAAATAAGAAAGCCTCAGATCACATGTTTGTCAACCTCGGCTTCGCCTCGGCCGACAATTACATGTGATCTGAGACATTTCTTACTTTACTTCCCTAGGTGTGTAATATACTATTTTGTTCAGTAGCTCCATCTGCTATAAAGGGACCTAGTGCGTCGCTAAAGTCGCGCATTTAGTTTCAACCAATTAATGATTAATGTTAGGTACTAAAATTAGCAGACATTTGACAATTTTTGATTTTTTAAATCAATAAAAATTATGAGTAAAAAAATATTTTTAAAAAATTGCGCTTTACATAACAATTTTTTTCAATAAAAAAAGTCATAATACTAAAATTAGCCGAGGTTTTTAATTTTTTAATTTTTTTTTAAATTATTAAATTAGAACTAAAAAATATTTTTTAAAAATTTCACGTTTTGTTTTTCAAGTTTTTTACAAATAAAAAATTTTTTTATTTTTTTGTAATCATTTTTTTAGTAAAAAAAAATTCTAAAAACTTTTAGATGTCGACTAACTTAATTTTCATAAAAAATTGTATAAATTTTCAAATGTCGGCTAATTTAATTTTCATCAATTAATACCTTTTGCGCATAATATTCTAAACTCTTTATTATGTAACTCCAATATTTACACTACTTAAACAATAACAATAATGAACAATAATCTAATTCGGACTTTATTTGTGTAAAAAATTGACATCGCAATTTTAAGTTTTTAATTTAAACATTCTTAAATGTAATACAGCTTGACTGAAAAATTTTTTAAGCGAGTATTTAATTGTTCCTATTAATTCTTTTAAAAATAAAATTATTCATTTTCTGTTAAATAGATGGTACCAATATTCGCAATCGCTGAAAGATGCTCAAATCCAAAGATAGCTATCTTTACTTATCCAGAAATTGAAAAAATATCAACGTGTGTTCATAAAAAACATGGCCAGAGGAACTTCTGTCTTTCTTGTATATTTGTAGGCAGTGATTACTTAGTGACTTTGAATTCTTATCCTTCATTTCAATTAATAATTTGGCTTTGGAGGACTGGAGAGAATTTAAGAATCATCGACACAGATATTAGCGATATTAATCAACAAATTTCGTTAGTTCATTAATTAATTATTGAGTTTATAGCTTTGTTATAAAATACAAATTATAGATCAATATATTATGTCTTATATCTGTAACGAATACATATAGATGTTCGATGACGTTGCCGTTATTTTTTACTCAACGAGGAGACAGCGGAAGAATAAAAGTGTATGAAGTCAATGTATGCTCGAAGATAATATTACTCACATCATCAGTGATTAATACAAATTTTAATGTTTCTGAGAAAATTGCTGCGTCTTCTTGGACTTTTGATGGAAATTTGCTGATTGCTGATGATTTAGGCAACGTGTATTTGATTTTAAGCGACGGAAAACGACGATATAAAATTGTTGAGTCAGTATTGGAGATACCGATGCTTTCTAAACCATTAATTGTTGATTTTCGGTGTGGAGTTGCGGTTGTTAATTCATGGTTAAAAATAAAGGTAACATTGTTTATTTATTATAGTAGTCTCAGCATACAATATATTGTCATTATTATATGCTAGCAACTTGCAGTCACTATGCGACTGCTGAGATTTACGGATTATGAAGAAGAAAATTTTTGTTTAATAATTTTTTGATATTTCTAATTACATAATACATAGTTTGGGTCCTTTTGAAATAAATTTAAAAAATAGTAATGCTATAACAAAATCAATTACAAATAATTTAATGGAAACTATGATAGAACAAATTTACAGATCCAACAAACTATTCAAAACTTCTCTAAAAACTTAACAAAAAAATTGACTATCAATGAAAAATATATAAAACCGTAAAAAGGCATAAATTCTTATTCCGACCTTTTTGATGATACCAAATTTAATTATAAAAATTCCTTTCAAAGTAATAATATACTCGTCACAAGATTTTCCTTACTTTTTTAACTATTTAACTCTGGCAGAAAAAATATCAAACTGAGTTTACGATAAAAATATCCTACCCATTACAAAATTTTTCTTGGTCTTTTTTATATAAATCAATTTTTGACATATAACCACATTCAAATGTACAAAATAAAATAAATAAATAAATAAACAAATGACATTTATCACGAAATTTGAATCTATTTACAACTACTTCAAAAAATTATCATAATAAATTAACTATTACTAAAAAGCATATGAAACATTGTAATGGCACAAATTCAAGTCAAGATCTTTCTAATGATACTAAATTTCATTAAGGGGACCCGGTGGTCTAGCGGCCTAAAATTTGAGCTATTTTGAAAAATTTTATTTCTATATGAAGGTAATGACTAATGCTTTCAAATTTTTATTACACTTATTCTATTACTTATCAACTATACGAAAATGGAAATCAAAACAAAAAAAAAATTTTTTTTAATTAGAAAAATGGCGCTGAAGTGCCCCTCTCCAAAAAAAATGGACTTTACTGGCGGAGGTCAATTGACCTCTCCCTTTGATCTGAAATAAAAAAAAAAAATGACAGATTTTTAATTAGTATAAGTATAGTTATCGTCGGAACTAGAAAAAAAAAAAAAATTAGGAAAACGGTTGACCCTAAAGGCCATCCCTGCAACTTCCCGCTCATTTCATACTTAAGCGCACAAACCTACACTTATTACGTTTTTGAGCTCTTCGAGCTAATAAAATTCTGCTAGAAGTTGAATAAAATACTATTTTTCGAATTTTTAAACCGCAATAACTTTTGAATGAATGAACCGATTTTTTCGTGGTTGGTGGCATTTAACGCAGTTTTTAAAATCTCATGTTAAGAGCTGAATAGTTTTTAGAATTGATCGGTCAAGTCGTATAAAAGTTATTCCAAAAAAACCACATTTAAAAAAATTTTTTTTTGCAGTTTTTTTGAGATTTCTCAAAATATACTGGTTTGAATCGATCCAAATTATGCTCAAAATCTAAGTTTAATCAAGCCCTTTTGAATGGCGCCAACCGCGATGAAATCGGTCAAGCCGTTCAAAAGTTATGAGAGGTTTACATACGGCCGTACACACACACACACACACACACACACACACACATACAGACGTACGGACATCATCGCGGAAACATTCGGGGAGGCTTCCTAGGACCTCAAAACGTCACCATCCGTTGAAAACTCGATTTTCGAAAAACGAGGTGAAACCAATAACTTCCCGATTTTTGAAAATTTTCAATTTTCTTAGTGGGAAGTTAAAAAAAATATTTGACGAAATGGCGCGTAGTTAAAAGTACGAATCTGAAATTCGTTTTCAAAAAATTCTTTTAACTAGGCGCCATTTTGTCAAATATTTTTTTTTTTTTTTTTTATTCTAGTTCCGACGATAACTATACTTATACTAATTAAAAATCTGTCATTTTTTTTATTCTAATTCCGACGATAACTATACTTATACTAATTAAAAATCTGTCATTTTTTTTTATTTCAGATCAGACGGAGAGGTCAATCGACCTGCGCCAGTAAAGTCCATTTTTTTTTAAGAGTCTTAAGACTTCAGCGTCATTTTTCTAATTGAAAAAAAATTTTTTTTTTGTTTCGATTTTCATTTTCGTGTAGTTAATAAGTAATAGAATAAGTGTAATAAAAATTTGAAAGGATTAGTCATTACCTTCATATAGAAATAAAATTTTTAAAATATAGCTTAAATTTTAGGCCGCTAGACCACCGGGTCCCCTTAAATAAACTCTTTTTATTATATAAATATACCAGAGAAAAAATTTTCCTTGTTCTATTAATTATATAGATAACCACTAAAATAATGATCTTGCTGTCTAAAAAATTAGCTATTCATATTTTAATTAGTCGAAGCAATTTCCACAATAAAGTACGTAAGAAACTGACTTGAAAAAATTTATAATATCGTACACTCTGGTAAAAATTTTTTTCTGTCAATATAGAAAAAAAACATTCACCGTCATTTTTTTAATGAAATAGTATTCATACATAATCTGTGAAATAAAAATTTTTTTATTATTCTGGTGTTCCAAATCAACACGGAAAGATTAAAACCCGACTGGTTCGTTTTCTGCACCAGACTCAGTCGTGTGCAAGAAAAATAGAAGAAAAATTAGTTTAGACCAGACTGAGTCGTGTGCGACTCAGTCTGGTGTACTTAAACTAAAACGAATTTTATTTAAAAGATATTCAGTTGAAGTTAGGAAATTGTTGTATTGTCATTAGTTCTTGATGTGTGTGTCAATTTTGTAATTAATCTGATATATTGAACTCATCGAAAATTATGTTGAAAGATTCTGTTTCATAGATCATTATCATATTATCATACACAATAGTCATTATCATCATCTTTATTATCTTTTTAAATTTGTCTATTATCATACTTTCATCAATATAATATTGTAAAAGAAATTAAAATAGAAAAATTTTATCAAAAAATTTTTTGAATTACAAATATAGATAACTAGCAGCCCACCCCGACTTCGAACAGGCATTTAATAAAAATTGAAGTTTTAATAAGGATCCCTTATTTTTTTAAAAATTTAATATAGCCTATGTCACCCGGGGATAGTGTAGCTTCCCAACAGTAAAAGAATTTTTTAGATCAGTTCAGTAGTTTCGAAGCTTATTCAATGCAAACAAACAAACAATCAAATCTGTCCTCTTTATAATATTAGTATAGAAGTATAGATATAGATTTATAATACATATTTTAGTTGTATAAGCAAATGATTAACAAAACATCAGTTTTACAGAAAATCATCAGAACACAGCAAGCATTTCACACTATGGAAGCCAATATGGGAGCTAGAAACGCAATCACAACCACTATTCATGACTCGCAATCCACATCGAGACAGTCTTTTATTCCACACTGAAGCGGGGGAAATAGTGGAAGTAAGTGTCGGGGATGATGATGTCCCACGAATGCAAATGGTCTGCCATCAAGGCTCCACCTATTCATTTTTAATGCCCATCAATCCTAATGGAAGGCATTGTGCTGCTCTCGACGATTTTAATCGTCTCGTTATTATTGAAAGTGATTCTGGAAATTTAACGTCCTCAATTTCTTTAAATTCTTATGGAAAAGGTATCAACACTTTTAAGTGTTCTTTTAGATCTTTCTTCGAAAATCTAAAAATCAATTATTATTTTTGTCATTTTTTAATCTTTTTTAGTTCTCAACGCGATCGCTCATCCTTTTGTACCACTAATCATCACAACAACAATCAATGGGTTATGTAATATCACCAGCATTATCGATGTACTGGCGCCAATTACCATAAAATCGTTGTTTTTAACAAGAGCACCACTTTTAGATAAAATCAAATTATCATTCGACGCCCGAGTACTTGCCGTCGCTAATAAAAATAATGGGCAGTTATTTTTTATTAATGATTTCGACACATTTAAAATAAATGTTTGGACGTCGCTGAAAATTCAATACCAAGTACTAGAAATGCAAATTTCATTCACTGAGAAATTTCATTGAAAAATTACGAATAAATATCTTCTCTTTTAGATGGTCGATTTTTTGATCCACGAAAATGATGACAATCGCCTGAAACTGCTGATATTAACAAAAAGCCATCCTGAAATTAATATCGGCAAAAGTGTCGTTATCTACGTGATAGAGAAGAAATCAATGTTTGAAACTTTGGGAATCGTTGAGAGAATAATAGAACTGCCTTTTGCATTCAAAAATCTAAATTACGGATCGAATATTAATGAAATTATCGCGAGTCCATATTTGAGCAAGCACTTGGTTAATATGAAGCTAGAGGTATACATAATTTAGTAGATTATTACATTTAAAGTTTGAGGGTTAAGGTTTGATTGATTTTCTTTTAATATAGAATAATTTGAAATCAATACGGCTGACGGAGTGTGTTAACTCGTCACATCAGTTGAGAGACGTTAATATCAACTCGGATTCATCAATTACTTTGACGTACGGAGCTGATGGGATTTTAGTAATGCGTAATAGAGCGAATATTTATCAATTGACGGGTATGTTTGCTTCGCACCATCGACATGATGGAGGCGTAAAATTTGCAATCGTGTGTATGGCTAGTAATATTGTTATTTGTGTGGGGAAAAATGGGAATATTATTGCTACTAAAATAAGGTAATTTATTATCTACGCTTTTACGATATAATTGGTTCGCAAAATTCATAATTATGGAAAATTATGGAAATCTAGTTGCATCACTCGTACGGTACGAAAAATTTCATACTAACTTTATCGGATCTCCATATCTTTATGTGTAAAAGAAACAATTTCAAAAATTAATTACTCTCAAACGGTGGGGTGAATCGATATTAAATTTTTCTGGTGAGCTATTGATGTATTTATTTTTTAATAAAAAAATTTTCATAATTTTCCATAATTATGAATTTTGCGAATCAACTACTTTAACTATAAAAACTTTCACGTTCTCATTTTTTTGTTGAACAATAATGAATTTTCTTCTGTTAATTTTATTTTATTAAATTTTTTTTTTATTAAAATTTATTATTAAATTAAAGTTACGAGCCGTGGAAATTTTTGATTCTTAAATTTTTTTTAATTGATATCGATTTAATCTTTCAGCCAATTATCAGCAGTGAATCAACTGGACTTGAATGAACGTGACATAAACTTTGTGAACACCTTTAAAATTCTCTCTGAAACAACTTCAAGCGATCTTGACATTGAATCGGAGTTACCTTGGCTCGAATGGATACAAATACAGAAATTAAATGCTGAGAAAGATTCCTCGATTGCCAAACGCACTGAATTATTATCCGATGTCAATAAACTTAAAATAAAAGTAATGTATATTATATAGTATAAAAAAATGTTTTCTACTTTTGTTTAATTTTTTCAAAACTTATAAATTAATGAAAAAAATGATATTAATTGTTCTGACAAATTATTAATTAAAAATTTTTTTTTAATTTAGAATAATTTTAAAAAATTTGTAGAATAATTAATGTTATTGCTTCCTTTGGATAATTATAAAAATATTTTAGTTGAAAAATCTCCTGGATGAAAATGAAGAAGAAACTGAAGATAAAAAATTAGCCACCGAAACTTTCGATTTAAATACTCAAGCGCGTTTCGAACAAATTACACGGAATAACTTAGATCAAGAGGAATTAGAGAAAACTATTGGAGAGAAAATTTCTGCGCAAGTTAAAATGACGGAATATTTACGTAAAATGTGCTGGGATTCAATGCTTGTTCCAGCTTGCTCTTTAATTTCTTTAGATGGAAAAATTCGAGTGGATAATTACGCGCTTCCCTCGGTTTCTTCCAACGAGTTGCAGCCGAGAAGTTGGGATAAATTTTCCATCGGCTTGGCAACTCGTATGACAAGGTTTTTTTTTTTCTTTAGTTACTTATTATTATTATAATATTGTAATATTAAATGATCAAATGTTTTTATGTTTGAAATTAAATTTATGACAAATTTTCAGTATTGACGCAGAATTAAATCAATCAACTGCTGTCAAGAATGAAGAAAGAACTGCTGACAACAAAGAAGAATTATTTTCCATGAGTGGAACCACGTTTCATCGATGGATAAATTCGTTTCCTGGAGTTAATCAAATTTATCGCAACGGAAGTTATACTGAGGGAACTAGACTGAGAATTTTTATCAAGATTCGCGAAGAGAAATTGAAGGTTTTATAAAACTTTTTTATTAATAAAAATTTTTCTTTACAATTTTTTTATAGTTAATTTAATTATTAAACATTTCTTCGCAGCTCTTCTTCAACGATTTATTTACTAACATGCAGCAGCTTAAGTCCCAAGAAATAAAAACAACAAAGGATCGCATTGCTAGAATGGAGCATTGCTCATCTGAGTTGAAAACGATGTTCAACGTAGAGTTCTCAATTGATTACACGTGGTTACACCTTGAATTAAGCGACTCCGAGAAACCTTATACAATTGTCGAGGTTGACGATAAGGAAGTTTATAAGTTAATAACTTATTCAATAAACGTACCTCATGAAAATGAGGATAATTTACGGTCGGCTGAAGATCAAGTCTCTTTGTTTCGGGAAAAAGCTTTGATGAAAATGATGGGTGGAGTTCTTGAAGTTAGGTATGTTTGTTTATTAATTATTCAGTAGTTTTTTAAAACAATAATAATATAATACAGAAAATATCATTACTAGTTTTTCAATATCTTACAAAATTATTTTTTCTTATAATATATAAAGAATAAGTAATAAATAAACAATAATAAAACACTAGTTAATCTTACAGTATTTTTTTAGAAAGATCACAAACATATGAATGTTATCGTTAAAAGTTACCGATTTGATAAAAATTCATTAAAAATAATTTGAAGTTATGATTCATGATTATTTGTCATTAAAAATTGTTTCAGTTTCCGCTTCATTATACAAATAATTTTTTTGATTAAATTGTTTCATGCTTAATTTAGTTAAAAGCAAAAAATTTCAAAAATAATCTTCATATATTTTCAATCAATAATAAATATTTTAATTCCAAAAGTCGAGTTTCTTAATAATGAAGATAAAGACTACTCAAAAGATTTCATTTACATAGATTGTTTGTTAAATACTTGGTTTTTAATTTAATTAATCATTACCCTTAAAAATAGATAATTTATAATTTTAAAATGATTTCTTCGCCAAATTGTTCGGTACATAAACTTAGAATTATCAATATTAACCTTAAAAACTTGTTCTCATAAAAAGAAGACAATAATTCATGTAAAACACGGAATTTTACTTATTAATTATACAAACATCTTAAAATTTCATTTTTAAATTACAGAAGGAAAATTTCTACACAACTAAAAATGAAAAACAAAAATATCAGTCCTGATTAATAAGTTCCGATAAACATAGCTTTTATTTCTAAATTACTGGCACTCAGTTTTATTAGAACGCTGATATCCATCGCATGCAACAATTTTTAGTCCAGAAACATTGACGTTGAGACCTTCAGAGTTTCTTATATCGACGTTGTTCAGTCCTAAAGTCCATACATTATCACAATATCTGTACGATAAGAGTTTTTCTGCCTTGAATGTCACTACTGTAGAAATTCAAGTTGGCAATGCCTTATTAACAGCCTTGTCAAAAAAATATAGTATTTTAGTGACTTGTTGATTGATTCGCCCGACTTGCATCAGGTCGCTCATTGACTCCTCGAGGGTACTTCCGAGAGTCGAATTTCTGTACAGCTGATAAACCGGAAAACTCATCTTGTAAAATGGTTTTCAATATAACGTGAAGAATCTAAAGAATCTGAATGTTAATTAATGATGTTAACAAGTTATTGGTTAATAGATACAGTCAGCAGTCCAATTTTGCTTCAGCTTATTAATGACTAATGTCTTTTAATGTTTTTCCAAAACTCATTTGATATAATTGTAGTTATAATCCAAAACTAATTGTCACTAGAAGCTCACACGTCTCAAGTCGTACAAGCAGGCGATCGAGTGAAAAAGGAAAGATTCACGAAATGGCGGTCATAAGTTTAATGTCTGATGGAATTTGGTGAGTCAGAGTAAGGTGATGTTCTATATCATCACAGTGTGCGCACAAAATTTTTCTATTCCATTCTTGAAGGCGAATTTCCAATAGAGAAGATATTATCAAACTTAAGTAATAATATTAAAACGCGAAAAATGTTATACTTCATATTATGGTTAGATTAAATTTTTGTAAGATAATTTAAATATTATTCAGCACTTATTTGATATACGTTTAAATGTAAATTTTTTTAAAGAGCATTTGTACGTTGTTTTAGGAAAATGGTGGATTATAGATTAAATTTTTTCACAAAATGGCGGATCCTAAAAATGTATATTGTAAACAAGATTAACTTACTTTTTTTTTGAGTATTTTTATGAAGAAATAGCCTATTGACATTTTAATTAATAATTATTTGTAAAGAAAAAAAAATATGATTCATATCAATACATAAAAATATGATTTATATCAATTCATAAGAATACTTATAATTATGATTATTTATAATATAAAGAAATTAATTTCATACAAATAAAAGTTTTTGATAAATAATGAAAATTACTCATTACTTCTATTATAAAGATTATACGGATTAAAAATTTCTATGAAATATCTTTATCGATAACTTGGCTTTTACAATTTAAACATGAGTAAAATATTATCATAAATTCATTACTAAAAAAAATAATAAGAATTTGTAGAACGTAGTATTTTATTTTCAATATTTGTTCCATAAATTACAACTGAAAGTTATGTAATAATCATTAATATACATTATTAAGTATCATAAAATTACATAAAAATGTTTTAGAAATTTTCATTATCTGTATAAATATTTTCCGGCTTTTTACCATCGCAAGCGACTATTTTAACGCAATAAAAAGTTGCTTCTTCATCAGTTCCTTTAAACTCAACATCTTTGAGCTTAAATGTCCAGACATTGTCACAGAATCTGTAATAAACCAATTTTCCAGCTTTAAATGAGACGTAGGACCTGTTTCTGGTCGATAATACGCGATTGATACTTTTGTCGAACTGAAGCATAATTTTTGACGCTTGTTCATTCGTAAGTTGTTCGGATAATACCAATATGTCGAGAGTGTCTTGTAAAGCGTTTCCTATCGTTGTATTTCTATACAATTGATATGACATTTTATTTTTATCTGTAAAAAAAATAAATTAGATTTTCAAACACTCGGATAGAAATAACATTTAAGAAAAATGAATCAGTAATTGAAAAAAATTTTTTTTTAATTGATAATTTTCTCAATACTTACTTGAAAATATTTAAGGAAGAAAAACCAAATGAGTCACTTGAAAGGATCAAAACAGACTGAGTAAAAAAAAGTTATTTTCTCAAGAGAATTTTTTTTCTCACTAAAAAATAAGGATCAGGATAAAGTAGTAAAATTCTGGGCTTGAGAGGGTCAAAGTAGAGTGAGAGATAATTGACGGAAAATCTGGACACCATATGTCAGAAAGTTCTTATATTACACTATAAATTTTTTAAGTCAATAAAAAAAAAACTTTCCGGTTGATTTTTTCTAAGCAATAATTTTTTTTGTTTTTTCTTTAATAATTTTCAGTTTTAATTAAAACAATAATAAATTCGATTTCAGATGGGAAGATGAAATAAAAAAAGACATTGTCAAGCCAAAATGTTTATCAAAAAATCCAAGTGATTATTCAGAGGAAGATTTACGAATAATAAAAAAATACGAAGAAGATGTCAAAATTTTAAACAACGAAAGATTGAAGTACAAAAAAATTCTACAAGACGAAATTGTTTCTCTTCAAGGTAAAACATTTAATTACATAATCCTATATTATAAAATAGATGAAAGTCTTGAAATTAGTCTTGAGTCAAAGGTCGAAACTCGCAAAAAACGGGCCACGATTCATTATTGGTTAAAATTTAGGCGCGCGCGTAGCGCGCTATTCAAATTTCTAGTTAAAGTTATAATTTTCAAAAGAATTAAACTAATATTAAATATTAAAAAAAATTGTTTTTAAATTTTTGCATAGTTTTACTGAAAAAAGGAGTGAAATCTTTTGACGAAAAGCTAGAAAATTTGTTCCTCGAGCGCATAAAAATCGAATCAGCGGTGCTTCAAGAAAATCTGATGAAACAGCGGGAGTTAAGGAGGCACCAATTGCGTTTACAGGGCATAAAGGAGTTAAATGACCTAGAAAACGAGTTTCTAGCAGCGTCCAAAGAATTGAAAAGTCAAACCGAGGAGTTTTTGCAGCTGGAGTTGGTCTTAAATGAAACAAAGCTGCGCTACGAAAATTTGAGCAAGCGTGAAAAATTGCTGGAGTCGAAATTTCGAGGTGAGTTTCCGGATTTGAAACAGCCTATGGTTGAGCATTTGTTGAGGCACTACAAAAAGCGGCCAAGAAATGGACAATTTCTCTGTACTTCGATTACGTATTTGTCGGAATTGTCCCGGTGCATTTTGACTGGAGACAAATCGGATATTTTGCCGCGTGACTGCTTGGATTTCTTGAAAGGCGTCAACAATCTTGACATCATGCCGACCAGTTTGCCCAGTCAAATAGACAGCAATCATTGGTTTCTGCTATGCAAATTAAGGAAGAATAAAATTGAGATCGAAATTAGGGTGAGTTTTTGTTGCTGTTGTCGATAAACCGGTTTGTCATTTTTATCTTTTTAAATATTAATAGCTAATTTTTATTTTTAATCTATAAGCTAAAAAGTTGCGCAGTAGAACTGGCAGAAGCAGAACAAACGTTGAATGCTCACCAGAAAACAACAACGGGCTCGCAAAATCGGGTGGCGCAATTGAGAGACATGATGGAGAGTAGAAAAAAAAAAAACGAGGATGTTATGAGGAACATGGAGGTGCAATTGGTCCTGCAAATGGGCCAGATAGAAACCAATTTGTGTAGCCATCCGAGAGAATTTAAAAACTCGGTGCTCGTTTCTTTTGACGAGGTGCTTAAAGTTAATACGGCAATTGTTGAGGCTGGGCGTAACAAACTTGGAGCCATGAACCAGACCATTGTTTTTCGCAAAACTATTAATTGGAAGGAGTGGTGTCATAGCTGCCTCAAGATGACACTACAAAATATGAAGGAAGAGTTAAGAGTTCTTCAAGATGTTAAGGTTTATATTTTTTTAACTCAAAGTGGTTAAAAATAAGAGTCTTATTTTATTTTATTGCGGGTGGAAATTATTGGGTACACCAGAGAAAGTTAATACTTTTATTTATCATAAAATTTTTTTAAGTCATTAATTTTCTTCTTTTTAATTTCAATCTTTACTCAATAACGATAACTTTTTTTTTTTTATTTTATTTTTTATCATTTTTTTACTTCTGTTTCTATAGAAGTGGTACACACCTGTATATAGAACCAGAAGGAATACATATTTAAACATAATTACAATATATTAATATATAATAATAATAAATTATTTAAGTACAAAGTAATAAGTACATTATTATATCAAATCTTAACAATTTCAATAATTTAGGTTTTTCAATTATTTATATGCCTAAACATTATTAGATTTTAACCATGCCCCAAGTTTTTTACGTAGAGTTGACATAGAGCAATTTAACATTTTCATTTCATTTCATTAGGAAGTAAATTGTAATATTTAATTGCTACATACAGAGCATTTTTTGTGCTGAGAGACTTATTAATTTTAGGTAAAAGTATAAGTTTTGCACGAGTGTTTAGTGATCTTTCAGCATACAGAGATTTACAATGTTCATAATATTTAGTTAAAGCATATACAATAAAAGTTTCCCTAAATTTTAGAGGCGTAGTAAGGTGATTGTTTACACAGATTTTTTAAATTATTTTGTTTTGGATAGTAGTTATATATTTTCACCCATTTTTTTTTTTTTTTTTTTCAAAATCTAAATTAGTAATTTTCAAAACTCCAAAAAATAATAATAATAAAAGTAACAATGAATAAATAAATAAAATTTTCAGGTCACGAAAGAAATACAAAAGTATCTGATGCGTCATTTGCATACTCCTGGGTCAGAGAAGGACGTCGATATCTGGGAGAGAAGCGTCATGTCTACCAAGAAGGTAAACTAGAAACAAAAAAAATTCATCGGCAATATACATATACATGTATATTTATATTTATATTTATATTTTTATTTATACCTTCATCTCTTGTTGATTCTTTTATTTCCTTTTCTTTTATAGAGGAGAGATACATTGACAATGTATTTTATTCTCGTATTATAAAATTTTTTTATTTTTATTTGTATTTTATTTAAAAGCAAGTCAAGCGCGAGTCTCAATGTCTCAAGGACAATTTGGGTTGTTATATCTGCGAAACTCGTTTCAGAATTTCACCAGAATACTAGAAGGGAAAAAAACAAAGCTGATCGATATTAAGAGCCAGCTCGATAACTGGCAGAAGCTCAACACCTCCGTAAACAATAAGATCCAGGAGATAAAGCTAGCTACCTGCAAATTAACGATCCGCTGCAACGAAGACGCTAGAGTTAAGGATTTTAAGCATCAGAGGGTTAAATTGAAGGCTATCATGAAGAAAAATCGGCTGATTACTAGAGTGCAGAATAATTATGACGATTTATTGACGCTAAGATCACAGCTCGAGACTCTTAGATTGAAAACCTATCCCACTCTGCGATTGAGGAAAAAATGATTACCATTATTTATTGTAATGTTAATTTTTATAATCTATAAGGAAAATGTAAATGTAACACTATTATGTAACTTTGAGTATAATTTTATCGTAAAGAAATTTAATTCTTTTAAGTAGTAATGTCGATCTCTAGGTTATCGTTTTGCTGATGTATCACATTTTTATTTAAATTTTTTTCATTTTTCCTTTTTGCCGTATTATTGTTTTATTTTTTTTGTTCTATTACTCTATTAGTAAGTATTTTAAGCACAGCTTCTGTTAAAAATTAATAAGGACATGAAAATTAAAAGAATTAATATCTGATTTTTTTTTTACTGACTGAGGATTTTAATAGATACAATTATCATATTATATCGAGAATAATTTATAAGCTTTTTATTGGATTTATTTTGATTTATAAATTACTAACTCACGTTTTTGAATATATTTTTTTCTAGTAGCATTATTATATAACTTACAAGAAAAGATACAACTAAAAAAAAATTTAGATTTTAATTTAAAAAATTTTATTTTCAAATAAAATTTGTAGCAAACTTAAAATTTTTAAACTTATATTAAAAGAAAAAGGTATTAGTTTGCATGTAAAATTTTTTTGAAAATACATTTTTTAATTAATTTTATTTTTTCCAAGCTTGTAAGTATTGAAACTTTGACACAATTTATTAGATAATTTGAATGAAAATAAAAAAAACTAAATTTAATTTTGGCAATTAAAAAATACTGTAATTGAACTTAATTAAGCTAAAAATATACTCTGATAATTAAAGTAAAAATAATACCGGGAATTCCCGACTTCGATCAGTTGACATGTAATAAAATACACGATTACAGATTATAAATATGAAAATAAGCGTGGGGATGCTGGCAACAGAAATGTTAATCTTTGTTTTGTCTCCCACTATTCAGTTTCGCGGCTGCAGCAGATATAAAAGGACCGCGGATGCACATCTGAGAAGATCCTGCAAAGGAGTCGCATTAAGCTTCAAAATAATTTTTACTTCGTACTAAAAATGGGGAGAATGGGCATCACTTTTGTTGCCCTTTTGGGATTTTTCACAAGCGTACACGGTGATACCACAGCTCCTGTCTGTAAGTTGTAAAAAATTAATTTTTGTTTAAACTATATTATAATTTTTTGATTCAATATCACTCAATAGTTAATAACTATATCTGTAAAATTTTTTATAAATAATTTAATGACGATAATTTGATATTTCTTCAAGTAAAGACAATTTCACAAAACTTACGTTTTTTTTTTTTTTTTTACATAATAATTTGTGATTTTATTTATAAACTAAAATATTGTTGTATATTTTCTATCAATTTTTTATAATAATTTATTTTTATTTTTGAAAAAAAAATAGTTACAATGTGCGTACCAGAAATTTATTGGAAAGACTGTGTAAACATGATGAAGGACTCAGCAGCCAAGGGAATCCCTGTTTCTTGTATTACTGGACGTGATAGATACGAATGTGTGGAAAAAGTTGGTAAAAAAGAAGCTGACGTGGTTGCGGTCGATCCTGAAGACATGTATCTTGCAGCTAAAAATAACTTTGCATCTGATCCTGGATATAATGTTATTGAACAGGTAATTTTTATTCAAATTTATTCAAATTCTAAACAATAATAATAATTAAATAAAAAAAAAACTTACCACAGAAGTCTTTAAATAATTTTCCAAGGAAATAATTTATTTTTTTTTAATTTCATCTAAATGGTTTTAGATCCGTACAAAAGAAGAATCAGATGAACCATACAGATACGAAGCAGTAGCAGTTATCCATAAGGACCTCGAAATATTTGACCCTCAAAGCTTCCGAGGATTAAACTCCTGTCACACTGGGGTCGGCCGCAATGTGGGTTACAAAATTCCGATAACTAAATTAACAGCAATGGGCGTACTGGCTAACATTAATGACCCAGAGTACTCGGCGCGAGAAAATGAGATTCGTGCTCTCTCAACTCTGTTCAGCAGAGGCTGTCTCGTCGGAAAATGGTCACCGGACCCTGCAATTAACAAAAAATTGAGTAAGTTTCTGAGTTTTTTAATTGTAATCCATTAAATTAATTTATTCACATTTAATTAGAGGAAAAATACAGCAATATGTGCGAGCTGTGTGAAGATCCAGTAAAATGCGACTATCCGGATAAATATTCTGGATACGAGGGCGCGTTACGTTGTTTGGCCCACAATGGCGGTCAGGTGGCGTTCACCAAGGTTATTTATGTAAAGCGATTCTTCGGTCTGCCAGTTGGTAAGTCTCCAGCAGTTCCAACAAATGAAAATCCAAGCGACTTCGCATACTTCTGTCCTGACGGCACCAAGGTGCCTATTGATGCCCACACCAAGCCGTGCACTTGGGCTGCCAGACCTTGGCAAGGATACATGACTAATGGACAAGTCAGTGACATTACTTCAGTGCAAAAGGTATTTTTATTATTTTATTACATTTTTTATAATCCTGAAATTAGTTGACATCTGACAATTTATTGAATTTTTATATCATATTAAGGTAAAAGACCCAGTTATTGATACTGGCCTAGTTGTTTGACACTTGCAATTTTATCATAATTAAAAAAATAAAATGTTCTCAAAAAACAATTATCTTGAAATTTATAATTCATAAATTAAATTTATTAATTTATTAGAGTTGATTTGTTTTTTTTTTTTTTTTTAATTGAAATAAAATTGCAACTGTTAATAACTGGGTCTTTTACCTTATGATAAAAAAAAATAATTTTAAAAATTTGCACTTGTAATTTCTTTAATTTTTTAAATGAAGAATTTTTTCATAATAATAACATTGTTATAATAATCTAAAAAATTGTTTGATGTCTATTGATTCCAGTTTCATCATTTTTTTGTTTAATTTTTTCTATTTTAAAGTTTAAAATTAATTTTATTGTAGAAGTAGTTTTATTTAAAAAAGAATTAACACTTTTTTTTTAATTATATTGGACGATTGTTCATTTTTCTACTTTACACTTTCTAGGAAATTGAAAAACTAGGAACTTTGGGTGAAGAAGAAAAAGCTGATTGGTGGAAAGACTTGTTGCTGCTCGACGAAAAAACAATTCCCATTATTTCAGATAAAATAAGCCCGGAACAACATTTAGAAAACTCTAAATACTTGGATGTTATTGAGAGAAATTCTGGAGCCCCTGAAAGAGACGCGCGTTGGTGTGCATGGAGCGATGAGAGTTTGGCTAAATGTCACGCACTTGCTAAGGCTGCTCATTCTAGGTTAGTATGATTTTAAATTTATGATAATAATAATATGGAAAATTTTAAATTGTTTAATTTTACAGAGATGCAAGACCGAGATTAGATTGTGTACTTGAAAAAGATCAAGAAGCATGTTTGACAACTCTGAGGAATGAAGGGGCTGATTTAGTGATCTTGACTGGTGGCGCTGTAAAAAAAGCCATTGAAGAATTTAATGTCAAGCCAATAATTGCAGAAAACTATGGAAATGGTTCAACTAAATTCAGTGAACGTCCAGCAGTTGCTGTTGTTAAGAAAGATAGTTCAATTAATAAATTAGGTATTTCTAATTTATCTATTTTTAAAATAACTTTAGTTAATTATATTTATTTCTAATTTAATAATAATTTTCTTCAACTACAGCTGATCTGAAAGACAAAAAATCATGTCACACATTTTATAAGAGCGATTTCGCCGGGTGGTTGGCACCAGTCCAAGTATTAAAAAAAGCCGGTCTAATAACCTCAGAGGAAGGACTCGGGGAGTTCTTTGGCGGATCTTGTGCACCAGGTGCTTCTAAGACATCACCTCTTTGTCAGCAGTGCGTCGGAGACATGGAGTCCCAAGACGATCAGACTAAAGAAGCGACTAGATGTCAGCCTACCCAAGCCGAAGATTTTAGTGGCAGTAAAGGAGCTCTCTCGTACGTTATTAATTTAATTTAATAGCAATTTATTGTCATTTTCTCGTACCTTATCAGTCACACTCTAATTAACAAGTAATTGAATGTCAATATTTAAACTTCTAGATGCTTGACAAGCGGCCATGGAGACGTTGCCTTTGTTCCTTATACAGTATTAGAAAAAATAAGTGAGCATTTATTTTAAAATTATATTAAATATGATTATTAATAACTAATTGTAAATAATCGTAATTGTTATTATATTAAATTTTTTAATTCGATTGAATTTTTTTTAGAGCATGATAACACTTCAGATATCAAAATCTCCGACTTGATGCTACTTTGTCCAAACGGAGGAGTATCTTCAATCGACCAATACCAAGACTGTAATTTAGGATACGAACCACCGCGAGTTATTGTCAGTCACGCGGGCAAATCTGACAACGTCTTGGAGGAATTGACTCATGGTGTTCTTACTGCTACCAGTTTGTACTCAAAGCGACCAGATCTTCTTCAACTTTTTGGTGCTTGGGGTGGCCACAAAAATATTCTATTCAAAGATGACGCCATTGGGCTCGTCTCTGTTGACAGCACCTGGGATCACTGGGACCAATGGGCTTCTACGGAACAAACTTTTGGAGCCATTTAATTTAAGTGTATTTCTATAAGTAATTTTTAATAAAGAAAACTTAATTATTCACTAGATAAACATGTTTTATTTTTAATGTTTTTCAATACGAATTTTACAAAATTGTTGTATAATTTTTAGTTTTTACAATAAAATTAATTATATAATACTCGAATCACTTTTTTCCCATAGATAATTATCATGGTACTTTCTAATAATAAACTGATTACTCAGTACAAAAATTATTAAATAATTTTATAAAAATATTTTCAACATAATGAGTATTTTCTCAAATTAATAAATACATTTTTTTACTTCCGCACTAATTCAAAAGCATGCATAAAAATTTCAAATAAATAAATAAAAATTTTTTCTACCTTCTCTTTATGATGATAAAAAAAATTTATAAACTATTTCTCTTATCAGCATACCTTACTTACTAATCATAAATTTTTTATTTTTTGTAAAAATAAAAATATTTTATCACTTATAAAACTTAGTAATAATTTTGGTTATAAATATTAAAATTATTCTTGGTATAGAAAATTAATAAATATCATCAAATATAACAAATGTTATCAGCCATTAGTTATCATCAACTCATATTAAAAAATTGAACTAATTTGTTAATTTAATACTTGATGATGAAATTTAGAAAATTGATGACTTTTAGCAAATAATATTTGTACTAATAAAATTGATTCAAAAATTTCAATCATACTAAGTTCTCTAATTTCAAGATTATAAATTTTGATACTCCCCCGTAACGAGACCTCTTGTACTTCAAGTAAACAATATATTCCATGGTGCCCGGCTCGAAGGACTTCAATATTTGGCGTATGATCATGGAGCGGACACGTACTCTATCCTTTTCCGGGAAGCTATTCAACAGATAAAATATTAAATTATTTCAGTTATGACTATAAAACAAAACTCATAAAAAATTTACAACGACCCTGATAAAAAAAAAAATTATTGAGACAAAGAAAAAAGTATTGAAAAGTATTGGTTTTCTAGTCAATTCAATACTTTTCAATACTTTTTTCTTTGTTTCAATACTTTTTTTTATTCAGGGGAAGGTGTAAATCTATTATCCTATTTTTTTTTTAATTTAGCACAATTGTTGCTTGAAAATTTTAACCAAGTGATAAGATAACATTATTTGGTGCTTAGTTCATTAAATAATATAAAACAAAGATGAATACTAACCATTTTCCATAACTAGGTGTCCAATCATCAGCTGAAATATCTGCGATTGATGTAATCTTAGACATATTCATCACTACTGATAAGTCGGCGATTGTCGATGCTAGTAACATTGCAGACTCCTTCATTAGCTCCTCATCAAACAATGAGACATCAATCTGGAAAATAAAGTATCTTGGTATCAATCAATGTCTTATCAAAATTTGCTTGATAATTTAATGATACTGGAATCAGCAGATACCTCACAAATTTTTTAAAAATTCATTGAGATAAAAATAAATTTTTTTTTAAATTCGTACATACTTTTACATAATGATTTAATTGTAATAAATAATGAAAATAGATTACCATATAGCCCGAGAAATAGTACATTAAATAAATATCATCGAAATTGATGTTGCCGAGCTTGGGATCCGACACAATGCAAAGATTCACTGTTGATGCTACATCCGTATACGATATTTCAAAATTTAGGAGTTTTAAAATTTCACGCTCACATTGAACGATCTCATTTTTACTATATGCTCCACTTGACAACTGAGCTATTTTTTCACTCTGTAATATGTAAATATGTTTTTTAACTTATTAAACAATGAATTTAATTATTAAAAATCACTTATCTAGTAAGGAAAAAATAATATATTTCTTCTTTGAAGAAATTTATTTCAAGTCGTATAATTGATGCTGAAAAATTGATGAAAACATGAAAAATATTTATATTATGACATTAAAGTTAGCTGCCTTGACCATTTTAAAAATTTTTTTTTAAACAAATTTTATTTGAAAAATTATTTTTAAAAAATTGCATTTTTTATTTTTTTAAATTTCTAAATGTCAATTTTTTTTCAAATTTTTTTTTTTGCTGTAATTTATTTGTAATAAAAATTCTTAAAATTATAAATTTTTTGCTAAATTAATTTTATAAAATATTTAAAATAAGAAATACCAGAGGAACACGATGAAAAACGTGATCTTTTTTCAATACGATCCACAGCGAAGTGAGTTGAATTAACTGTAACATTTCCACTGGAACATTTGGCGAAAGTGACAATACATCATCCAATAGGCGAACTGCATTGTAGGTAAGGAATCCTGGATAATTAAACTGTTTCTAAAAAAAATATAAATATTAAAACCATGTTCTTAAATATAAACAAAATGATTCAGGTAAATATATGTATACTTACGTTGATATTTATCAAATTTCTTACAAGGATCTGGCGTTGAGTCGATGAGATGTTTAATCGCCGGGTAGTGGACGAAAATGATTGACGATTACATTCTTTTTCCTCGAAAAATTTAAGATGGTCTTTGACGTATTCTATGGAATCCTTACCATAGAAAGAAGGATTGCATACCTTTTTTTTAATTGTTATATTTTTTGAAGCCTCACATCTCACTTTTTTTACCTGTAACAATAACAATACAGTAAGAATATAATTAATATCAATATTTAATTGAAAAATCAACATAAAATCTACAATTGAAGTTAAAGTTTCCAAAGGAAATTAAGTTAGCTGACATCTAAAAATTTTTAGAATTTTTGTATTAAAAAAATTATTATATAAAAATTAAAAAAAAGTTTTTTTCATATGTAAAAAATAAAATAAATACGACATTGGAATTAACAGACACTTGACACTTGTTTGGTTTTTCTTGAAAAATAAACTAGGTCCAGAAAATTCTTCAAAAAAATTGCATTTATAATTTTTTAAAGCTTCTAAAGATGGAATTTTTTAAATTAATTTTTCTTGTTATAATTTATTTGCTTGAAAAATTCTTAAAATTATCAAATGTCTCTCAATTTCAGTATCATAAAAAAACTACAAGTGCAATTTTTTAATTGTTATTTAATTTATGAAAAAATTCAAAATTGCCAAACTTCTGCTAATTCAATATCATCGTTTTATACTTGAAATTTTAAACTTAAAAATTTTTTTTATTGTTTTTAGTATTAAAATAAAAAATTTACTTCTGATTTTAAATTAAGAAAATTTTAATAAATATAAAATAATTAGTTTTGGATAAAAAAATTTTTTTTTGAGAATAATTATTTTTAGATTAAACAAATTATAACTTTTAAAATTTAAAACTCAAAATTGCATTCATAATTTTTTAAAATTTCCACTTGTAAAGTTAAAAATATCCAAAAAATAGTCAGAGATCTGCCGATTTCAACAAATTTGTAGTAAATTAAAAATAAAATCTTACATTCTGTAGAGGTGGCAAAAATTCCCTAGTATCCTCTGGAGTTTCTTTTAGTTTTTTATCCTGATCCTTCAATTCCTGGATTCGCTTGACGGGCAAAATAACAACAGTACTTTTCACCGTATTCTTCACTCCCTTTTCACCATCAACTTCAAAATGCGCCAGATTTTCCAACATTTTTCCAGACATGCGCCGTTTCAAAACTTTCTTGACTTTTTCAGAACTTCCGTTCTGCTGGACATCCGAGAAAAAGTGTTTAACAACCTTGAACTTACTTTTTTGCGACAAATCATCGACTTTCGGTGGGAATTTCGCCGGAGTTTTCTGAAAGCTGTAACCCGCAGCCAAATCTCCTTCATCGAAAACCTCCGGGAAAATAGTATCTGGTTCTTTGATCCGAACTTTCTTTGGCAATGAAACCTTGGGACTCTTCTCCTCGCTTTGAGCTCCAACCAAATTACCAGTTTTGTCTTCAAGTTTTTTGTCACCAGAATCAACTTTTAAATCATTTTTCTCGGCAGCTGGTTTGCATTTTTTCTCTAGCTTGCTTCTTATTACCGTAGTTCCTTTTTCTATATTGTATATGGCAAAACGCGAATCTTGAAATGTTCCGGCTGCTTCTAGCGTAGGAGAAAAATTTTCGAAATCCTGAGTTGCTACAAAATTTTTTATACGAAATTTTTCAGTGATATTTTCGATGCTGACTAATCGTGGACGCGCTTTTTTAACAGAATTTTGATTAAACTGCTTGGGTATTGCTCCAAGTGATTTTCTTTGCTGAAAGGCAACTGGTTCAGAATTTTCTTTGTCACTCGATTTTGGTACTGATAAAGTCCTATTTTGAGGCGCGTTTACTGATTTTATATCGCGAAACATCTTTAATAATTGGTAATTTATTAAATTATCTGATTTTATAAACTAAAAATTATTTTATAATTTTATTTTTAAGTACAACAGCAATTATTAATTTGAGGACTGTCTTGAAGAAAGGACTTGTTACAACTGACTAGCAAGTACTAACTACAACTAACTACAATAGTCTTATTGAACGTATTGTATGTAGTGTAATCACTTTGGAATTTTTGAACAGTGACATGAAGGAATACTTATGAGTACTGTGTACATAGAGGATTAAGTAATTCTCAGAATTATTGTACCTTCAAACGAATTGAATGATTTACTGAAAAGATTTTACGGGTAAATGGAGAATTTTTTTTATAAGAATCATTTTAGAAATAAAATAAAATTTAATAGTTTGATGAATTGTATTAATTTTACAAGAGCTAAAATAATTACTGACACTAAAATTAGCAAACACTTGAAAATTTTTTTTATTTTTCTTTTTTAAATTGCATTTATAAATTTTTTTAGCTTCTAACTTTGGAATTTTTTAAATAAATTTTTCTTGCTATAATTTATTTGTTAAAAAAGTTTTAAAAATTATCAGATGTGTCTCAATTTCAGTATCAAGAGAGCTTGCAAAATTATGGAAAAGGTTCAACTAAATTCAGTGAACGTCCAGCTGTTGCTAATTAATAAATTAGTTATTTAAAATTTATCTATTTTTTAAATAACTTTAGTTAATTATATTTATACCCAATTTAATAATAATTTTCTTCAACTACAGCTGATCTGAAAGACAAAAAATCATGTCACACATTTTATAAGAGCAATTTCACTGGGTGGTTGGCACCATTCCAAGTATTAAAAAAAGCCGGTCTAATAACCTCAGAGGAAGGACTCGGGGAGTTCTTTGGAGAATCTTGTGCACCAAGTGCTTCTAAGACGTCACCTCTTTGTCAGCAGTGCGTCGGAGACATGGAGTCCCAAGACGATCAGACCAAAGAAGCGACTAGATGTCAGCCTACCCAAGCGGAAGATTTTAGTGGCAGTAAAGGAGCTCTCTCGTACGTTATTAATTTTATAGAAATTTATTGTAATTTGCTTGTACCGTATCAGTCACACACTCTAATTAACAAGTAATTAAATGTCAATATTTAAACTTCTAGAAGCTTGACAAGCGGCCATGGAGACGTTGCCTTCGTTCCTCATACAGTATTAGAAAAAATAAGAGGATTTATTTTAAAATTATATTAAATATGATTATTAATAACTAATTGTAAATACTCGTAATTGTTATTATATTAAATTTTTTAATTTGATCGAATTACTTTTAGAGCATGATAACACTTCAGATATCAAAATCTCCGACTTGATGCTACTTTGTTCAAACGGAGGAGTATCTTCAATTGACAAATACCAAGACTGTAATTTAGGATACGAACCACCGCGAGTTATTGTCAGTCACGCGGGCAAGTCTGACTATGTTTTGGAAAAACTGACTCATGGTGTTCTTACTGCTACCAGTTTGTTGTATCCAAAATAACCAGATCTTCTTCAACTTTTTGGTGCTTGGGGTAGCCACAAAATATCCTCTTCAAAGATGACGCCATTGGGCTCGTCTCTGTTGAAAGCTCCTGGGATCACTGGGATCAATGGGCTTCTACGGAACAAACTTTTAGAGCTATTAAATTTAAATGTATTTATATAAGTAATTCTTAACAAAGAAAACTTAATTATTCACTAGATGAACATGTTTTCTTTTTAATGTTTTTCAATGTGAATTTTACATAATGGTTGTATAATTTTTATTTTTTACAATAAAAGTAATTACAATACATGCATCATTTTTTTTTATAAATAATTATCATGGTACTTTCTAATAATGATCTGATTCCATAGTGAAAAAAAAATTATTAATTAATTTTATAAATATATTTCAAACATAATGAGAAGTTTCTCAAATCAATAAAAATAAAAAAAATTTTTTTTTTTTTCAATTTTCCTATTTTGATGATAAGAAAAATTTATAAACTATTTCTCTTATCAGGATATTTTACTTCTTAATAATCAATTTAAAAACAAATTGGCCTTCAATTATTTATAAAATTATAAATTTCTTTTATTTAAAATAAGTAATAACTCAAGTATTTATTTTTTTAAGTTTAAAACAAAAAGTCGCCTAGAAAATTAAAAAATCTACATGAGTATTTTTTTCTTAACTTAAGTAATTGAAAAAATTTTTTTTCTAAATTTACAGAATATTTATTTTCAAAGTGACGGATTTCGGCTAACTTTAGGATCATATTTAAACAATTTGTTCCATTACTGATCCCATTTTTTGCACTGTTTAAGTACTATGCATGCTTTATTTTTATCTTATCGATTTTTGCCACCTTTTGTTAGTTTTTGGCCAATTTATGTAATTTCAAATAAGAATTTTTAAACTTAGACATTTATATGTAATTTAGAACGTCAATTTAACTCCACCTAGCGTTCATTGAAATTGTTACCATCTGCAACTAAAAGCATTTTTAACAAAATAAAATAATCAAAATATTTGCCGAATCACAACATAAAGTGAGCATGTGTATTCATTATTATTTAAACAATAATAGTTTATAAATAATTACTCTGATTGATATTTTTTATTGTACATATATTTTGACACTTTTTTGACAGGTATTTAATGCGTTTACTCTTTAATTATGTATTCACATTCTAGATCTGAATTTTTTCTACTAATTATATAGAAAAAACTTCATTAATTAATTGAAAAAACCAATTACATTAATTATTATATATTTTATTAAAAATGTTCATTTCAAAGTAATATCAATGAATAATATGAAAAAACAATTTTTATTAGTTAATGGATATTGTTTTCTGTACATTACTCTATTATTTAAAATTTTTTAAATAAATTTGTTATTTACAATAAAATACCCAGTTACTGACACTGGCCTAGTTGTTTGACACTTGCAATTTAATTCTAATTAAAAAAATAAAATGTTCTCAAAAAACCAATTATCTAAAAATTTATAATTCACAAATTGTATTTATTAATTTATTGGAGTTAGCTTTTTTTTAATTAAAATAAAATTGCAAGTGTCAATAACTAGGCCAGTGTCAATAACTGGGTCTTATATCTTAATACTTTTGTTTCCAGATCCTGTTTTCAATACCTCTAGAGATTTCATTCTAAATAAATAATCAATTCTTCTGAACAATACAAGATAATCAGGAAATTTTTAATCAAGTAAGTGATCTAAAATTATAAAAAAATATATATTTATATGATATATATAACATATGATCTTTAAAAATATTTTTTAATAATTAAAATTTTTGGTCAAATGTAACAATCAATTTATGAATTTAAATTACCGTCATTTTAGACACATTTCTATTTTTAGAATCAGTTATAAATATTATTTTTCAATATTTTTAACAAATCATTCATTTTTTAATTAATTATAAAATATTTTTTTGAATGTTAATTCATTAAAAAATAATCAGATTCAATTAAAGAAACCATTTTGTTAATCAATAAAATAATAATAACAATAATTAAAAATTTTGTTTAAATAACGATAAAGTATTATTTTTCAATTTTCTTAAAAATTATTTTTTTTTTAGCAAAAAAATGACAGCAATCCTGGGCGGTGGGATAAGTGGCTTATCAGCAGCGTTTTACGCCTTAGAAAACCCGAGATTAGGTGCGTTGACCCTCTTCGAAGCAAGTGAGCGCCTCGGCGGATGGATACGAACCAAACGATCGCCTTCAGGAGCGACCTTCGAAAAAGGTCCTCGCACAGTGCGACCCTTTGGAGAGGGCGGTAAGAATACTCTTCGTATGGTCGAAGAGCTAAATTTAGGAGATCAGCTGATAAAAATATCGCAAACACACCCTACATCCAAGAACCGGCTCATTTATGCCGACAAAAAGCTTCACGTGCTTCCAAGTTCGTTCCTGGATTTATTTTCCACCAAGTCACCAATGAAACGCCCGCTGATCATGTCATTGTGGCAGGAGTTCAGAGCTCCAAAAGTCGAAAAAGAGGACGAGGATATGTACAGTTTCGTCAAAAGGAGGTTGGGCCAGGATATAGCAGACTACATGATCAGTCCAATGGTCTGCGGAATAGCCGCAGGAGACGCTAAAAAAATAAGTGTGAAATTCCTGATGCGTTCACTGTTTGAGGCTGAGCAAAAGCATGGTGGAGTCTTGAAGGGGATGTTGAAGAGCAACAGGCTCCAGGAGGCCATTGATAAGCGAAAGCAGGAAGAACAAAATGATATGTTGCTAGGTAGGACCCACAAGGGCTCTTCCAGATTAGCGTTGCTAGCACAGAAGGAAAAGTGGGCAGTGTGGACCCTCGCTGACGGGATGGAAACTTTACCTGGTGCACTGGTTGATCATTTAGCTGACAAGGTTGATATCCAGTTGAAGAAGTGCACTAATTTGACCTTCGGGGATAAAGAAGTTGATGTGGAGGTTGATGGTAAGCTTCATAAATTCAACAAAATTATTTCTAGTCTTCCAGCTCAAAGTCTTGCTGAGCTCGTGAAGAAACAGCATCCAGAGCTGGCCCAGGAGTTGGAAGCGATACCTTCTGTTACGGTTGCTGTTATTAATTTTGAGTTTAAAGATAAAGTTGTGCCGCTTGAAGCTTTTGGATTCTTAATCCCACCTAACCAGAACTTACCGCTGCTAGGTGTTATTTTTGACTCTTGTGTTCGTTCTGAGAAATCAACGGTATTTATTAAACGATTATTTTTTATTAAATTGTTTTGCACTATACAAAAAATTTCTAGTTAAATTAATGGCAGAAATTTATGAAAATTAAATTATGAATTAAATTAAGTTTCAGAGTAAATTTGATATTTTACAGAAAACAAAAATTGCTTATAAATTTAATTACTTTTATGCTAGTATTATTTATAATTAAATTATATTATAATATAATTACAGGTATTAACAGCAATGATGGGCGGTGCGTGGTTTGACCAATATTTCGGAAAGAATCCAACAGAAGAATACTTACTATCCATAGCAATAGAACAATTGCGTAATATTTTAAAAATAAATCAAGATCCAGTGCATGTTGACGTATCAATTTTGAAAGATTGTATCCCCCAGCAAATAGTCGGACACGACGCACGTATGAAACGCATTCGTGATTACATAACTGCCCATGGAATGTCTTTAGCGATTTGTGGTTCTTCTTATCAGGGTATTGGAGTTAACGACGTTATTCTGTCATCGAAAAACGCGATTGATGATATATTATTGTAAGTAACTAAATATAATATTTATATTTATGAGAATCAAAGTAATATTTAATAGTTATAAAATAAAAATAATAATATAATTACTTTTCAGACGTGATATAAATGCATGAAGTAACATGCCAATCATGCATTCATGTATAGATTGTAGTTGTTGAGAATAAACATGCGATATGTAAATATTTTTTTTAATAATTAAATAAAAATAATTTTAAAAGTGGCGAAAAAAAAAACATTTTTTCTGCGTTGCTGCAATGGAAATGCATTGAATAGTTTTTATATTACACATTCCAATAAAAATACAATTAAAGCTAAGAACAATTTTGCTTAGAAATAAATCATTACATTATAATTAAATACATAAAATGAAATAAAAGGTGTAATAAGTCGTGTACATGCCATGAAATGTACTTGGGAGCGTTAAATAATAATAAGTGGACAATAACTTATTATTTATTGGTTAACAGTACCTGCGTATTTAACTTCATCAAACGCTTTTCGAGCTTTCTTCAATTCTTCGTTCATTGTCAGCAGATCTTTCACACGGGCGTACTTCCTTTGATCTTTTCTAACTGAAATTTTATTGATAAGTTTTTAATTTATTATTAATTTTATTCATTTTCAGTATTTATCCAGTATAAAAAAATTAAATCTCAGAATTCAAATAATTCAAGCCTAATTATATGACCAATAAAAAATTCAAAATTCAATTTATTAAATTATAAGTAAATGAAATTAATTATTGATGTTTGAAATTTTTAAAATTCTAAAAACTAAAAATTTTTCTTTCTAGTTTTAAAATTACAAATTTGACTGAACGAGTCTTCTAGTCAATTTAAATTGAATATTTTAGTTTTAATTGATCGACTGAATTTCGTTATTTGAAATTGTAAATTACTATTACTAAAAATAGATAAATAATTGTTGTTACCTAAAAAGACAATGTCCTCAACTTGGACACGTCCGGTACGTCCAATTTCCATAGCTCGCTGTGTTGTTTCGGTTACGTATTCAATAACCAGGTCCTCCAACAAGTCTACACTCTCAGTGTAAGGATTTTGATCATCACCGAATCCGTACATCATACAGCGCAATTCTTTTGAGAACAAGCGCTTGCGACCGCTTGGTAAAGTCCCAATTGGGACGTCTGTCTCTTCATCTTCGAACTGTAAGCAATTTAATTATTAATCATTGAATATAAAGTTAAGATTTCAATCAGCAGGATAATAATAGTAAAATCAGCAGACACCTTAAAATTTTTTAATTTTATTTAAAAAATAAATTAGTGATAAGAAAATATTTTTAACAAAATTGATTTCACATTTTTTTTTTCAATTTCCACTAGTGAAATTCTTTTTATAATAACATACTTGTTAAAAAATCTAAAATGTCTTTAGTCTCAGTAACATTTAAAGATTCAGTTTAATTTAATAAATGACACTAAAATTAGCAGACACTTTTGAAAATTTTTTGATTTTTATCGAAAAATAAACGAGCTTTAAAAAGTTATTTTTAAAAAATTACATTTATAATTTTTTAAACCTTCTAAAGATGGAATTTTTTAAATAAATTTTTCTTGCTATAATTTATTTGTTAAAAAAATTCTAAAAATTATCAGATGTCTCTTAATTTCAGTATCATAAGGTAAAAGACCCCATTAGTGGAGCCTTTAACCCCAATTAGTGGCACTTTTTCTTTCAATGAAAAAATATTCTAGTTGGAATAAAAATTAAAAATTTTTTTGATCTCAAGGTCTTAAAGATTAGAAATAATATTTTCATTATTGAAATTAATGATTTCATGAATTGAATAAGTACCAAAATCAAAGAAAATGTCAGTAATAGGGTCCCCGCCACTAATAGGGTCTTTTACCCTAGTAATAAAATATGAACAATTATTGAAATTCTCAAAACAAATATTTTAACACTGATAAATAAAAATTTCAGCTGGTTTTTCAAAAAATTTTGAATTTTTTTGTGTTTCACTTGAAAACAGAAAAATGTTAAAAATAAAAACTCACGTCACTTTTGATAAAATATAAAAAAATTAAATGAATAATTAACAAAAAACTGCAAGCACAAACTGTTTTAAAATAATAATAATTTATTCTTTTAAATAAAAACAGACGCTTGATATCAAATCATGAAAATTTAAGGTTAGCAATAAATGTACCTGTTCATATCCTTCTTCATTGGCCATAATAACAATAATAATTATTATTATTATCTACTCAATTAAAATTTAACTTCAAAAAAGAATATTAATAAATATAAAACTAAAAAATTTTATTGACAAAACAATTAAATGTAATATATAACGCGATACTATCAAAACATCAACAAGCACACCATCTGATTGTAAATTGTAAGTTCGAAACACTCTTCAAGATGGAGCTTAGATACAGTAAATAAATTTAAACACATATATAACATACTACATGTTTAAATAAGAATTGTAGGGCTGTGGAGGGTAATTAAAAGCTCGGATCGCAAAATCTTATAAAAACACTAAAAAACAACAAACAAATATCAAGGTCAAGCAATGTTGAATTTTTATCAGGTATCACACATGCAACACCGTTAACTGATCTCTATAATTTAAATAACTAATACTTGTATTATACGTAAGTGCAATTATCAGATAAACAAACTAAAGTTAAAAGTTTTAAATAAGATGCCCTTGGTTAATTCACAGATACACCCACATAAAAGTTAACTCTTCACTCTTTCTTTATTTATTCTCTTTTTAACCTTATTTATTACAGGTGGAATCGCAGAGTAAAAGTAAATATATATACATTGATATATGGATATAAAGTGTCGAAAAAGCGCAGGCTCAATAGAATGGATAAAAGCACATTTATTCCACCGGGTGTTCATGTCAGTTCAGATTTCAGTCGGCTCGAAACAATCGGAACAAAAGCATCAGCTTCAATCTCTAACAATTTTTTTTTATTCATTTTTTTTCCCTCAATTATTTTCATTGTTTATTTACTTACTTACATACTGACTGACTTACGTACTTATTAAATTAACGGTGTTTTTATGTTAAAAAATTTCAGGTAAATAGTTTTTGAGAGCATGGACATAAACAAGTTGAGTTAATCAATAAAACAGTCTCTAGACTCTAAACAAACGTCAATATAAACGTAAATAGTTTAACCTCAATAAATTAATGAATTTATTTATGCATTTATTGTTGAAACTCATGGGAACTGCAGAATGAAATGTCAAGGAAAAAATCAATGTAAGTATTGTATTTTTGTTTTATTTAAATACATCAATAAAAGTTAGTTTTATGAAGTGATAAACAATGACGGAGGTTTGGTATTTTAGATTGAAGGAGAAACCTTCGAAGATGACAGTGAGTTGCAGAAACGAAGTTATAAGCTACCTGGAGAGCGCCAAAAGCAAAAAATGGCCAGAATCAGGGTCCCCTTGGGACGTAAACAGCAGAGCGACTTCGTCTTCTTGGCCGGAAGATATTGAAGAAGCTGCTACGAAGAAAGTTTTGAAGCTTTGGGCTGCTGTAGAGAGGACTCTGTACAAAGAAGACGATGAGGTGAAGCTGGGAGCTGTTATGGACGAGTGTGTGCAGTGGCGGTCGCAGATTCCGCATTACAGGGTCGTGGGGAAGAATATTGAGCCTAAGGATGAAGATGAGGAGGAAGAAGAAGTTGAGAGTTCGGAGGTTACTGAAAAAGTCGAGGTAGTTGTTTTTTATTGGGAATCTTTGTTCTAGTTTTTATTATTTAAAGTTTTGTAATTTGAACTTTTTTTATTTGAAAATTGGAATAATTAAAATTATAAACTTTAAATTAAATGGTAATATTCATAATTAGAAATTTATAGTTGGATATTTATTTTGAAAAATGTTAAGATAAAAAAACATATTTTTTTTTTCTTAAATTTGAATAAACAATCTGACGTTTTTTTCTTAAAAATTTTTTATACATACATTTTCTAAAATATAAATGGAAATTTGTTACCATTTTAGAGTATACATTTTTTTTAAGAAAAATTTATTTAATTCCAAAAAATTAAAAAAATACTAGAAAGTTCAAAATCTTTAATAATGACATTAAAGTTCGCCGTCACTTGACAATTTTTTAATTGTATTTAACAAAAAAATTTGTCCCAAAAAATTATTTTAAAAAAATTGCATTTTTAATTGTTTTTCATTTCCACATGTCAATTTTTTAAAATAATTTTTTTTTTCATAATTTATTTGTTACAAAAATTTTTAAAATCATCAAATATCTGCTAAATTAATTTACATTCTATTTTATTCTGTAATAATATAATTTCAAACTTTGAATCGTAACGAAAAAAAATTTTTTGAAGTAATGAAACACCTAATTAAAAAATAGACAAATCATTTTTTATCGTTAAGTTTTAAAAAAGACACAAAAATATAAAAAAGTTCGGAAAATCCAAAAGTGCACGCCTCATAATTTCATTTTTAACAATAAAATTGATTAAAATAAAATATAAAAAGCAAAATAATAAAAAACAGAAAATTCTACTATGATTTAGTAGCACCATAATTCTAAGGTGAGGAAAAAAATACTATAATGAAATGTATACGGAAAAAATGAAACCCGACTGATTCGTTTTCGGCACCAGACTCAGTCGTGTGCAAGAAAAAATGGAAGAAAAATTAGTTTACACCAGACTGAGTCGTGTGCGCACCCGAATGAGTCTAGTGCAGCACATGACTGAGTCCTGTGTAAAAATAAATTATTCCGGTACGATCATTTTTTCGACCAATTTCCCTGCCACATACACAAATCCATAAATACAGACACACGGACGTCCAGAAAAGATTATTTTTAATTATTTTTTTCTTCATGACCCATTATGTATATATAAATTAAAGTTTTTTTCATGCCTACTGGTCAAGTGACTAGTGAACCTTATTCAAGCCAAGCGATGGACATTCCATCTGCACTATTGGTCGAGAGACATTCTCTCTTTGCATTAGTTCTATGGGGTCCATCGAACTTGAATACTAGTAAAGCTGGAAGTTTTGTGGTATCTGTTCGAGTTGTAAAGATGTTAAACAAATGAAAGAAAATGAAAGAAACTACATGAGAGCAAAAATAAACTTTGAAAAAATAAATGGGGTAGCTATGGGGTTTTCAAAGTTTATCTTTGCTCTCATGTAGTTTCTTTCATTTTCTTTCATTTGTTTAACATCTTTACAACTCGAACAGATACCACAAAACTTCCAGCTTTACTAGTATTCAAGTTCGATGGACCCCAAAGAACTAATGCAAAGAGAGAATGTCTCTCGACCAATAGCGCAGATGGAATGTCCATCGCTTGGCTTGAATAAGGTTCACTAGTCACTTGACCAGTAGGCATGAAAAAAACTTTAATTATTTTTAATGTTATTATTTACTATGTTAAACAAAATAATTGTTATTGAAATTTATTTTATATGCTTGACAAATTATTTGACTTGATATTAGTACATTTAGATTAACCTGTAAGTGCGATATAAATAAAAAAAAATCAATTTCAGTTTCGAGAAATTTGCCTTTATTGAAATGTCGAGAGTAGAGCAATACCTCAACGCTTCGCTTATGAGGCGTGTAATAGTTAATTGAATTGATTATAATTTAGAGTTTTTGATTAACTTATAAAAATAAAATTTTTAGCGCTAAATTTTAGACCAGTTAAATTTTATTAATTTATCATACTGTTCAAAATTTACAATCATGTTAATAAAATATCATATTTTCAGGAATTGAGTCCAGAGGAAGAACATTTGATCCAAATAAAAAGCGAACAAGTATTAGATAGACTACTAGAGTATATTATGATAGAACTAGAAAAAGAGATGGATGAGGATAATATCGCCAACGAAAATAATAACGACGACAGTAAATCGGTTGACAAAAAGCCACTGGAGAATTTAGACCAAGTATTGAGAATAACACCAGCGCCAACGTATAGTGGTAGACGGTTAAATGTATCTAAAAGTAGTAAAAGTAATAGTAGAAAAAGTAGTGCCAATTTATTTGAGTCGTTCGAATTGACTGAACGTACTGACACGGCTTTAAGAGCACTTAGAAATGCCAAAGACGTTGATTACGGTATTGTTGATTATGATTATGATGTCGACGATGAGGATGAGGAAGAGGATGATGACGATGAGGATCCCAACAGAACGGATGCCAAGCATGGTAGAAATAAACTTGGTACGGTTTTTAACAACAAAATAGTCGTTAGTCCAGTGCCTTTCGCTGTTACTACGCGCGAAAGTTTTTGCACGTTAAAAACTACTCCTATTAAGTATGCTGGACATCTTTTACAGCTTTCGACACCACAAGGTGATTGGTTTTTTTTTTTTTTTGTTAATTATTGTAAATAATTTTATTTAAAATAGTCGTTTTGATATTGTAAATATTATGATTGTTTAAAGTAATGGTATTGTAAATAATTTAAGTTTAAAATTAGGTTGCGAAATTTAGTTAAATTTGAATATGTGTTCATTTGTAGGCTTTATATGAATTATCATTTATTTTTTTTTAGGTTTTAATAGAAACATGAACTCAGCGTCAAAATTAAATCATTCGTATCGTAAATCATCGAATAGATTGCCTCAAAGACATTCGGCTTGGCAGTCGTCAGTAAGTCCGGCGTGGCCCAAAAATTTACGACTTGCTCCTATTGATCCCTCACGTTTACCTAGTAGTAAAAATAGGTAATTATCATTATTTATATTGATTAGATGAGTAATTCATAATAGTATAATTCGTTTCTAATGATAGTACACTGTAAAAAATTTTCGGTGCTAATAAAGATTATGTTATTTATTACCAATAAATGAAATAATCTTTTTAAAATATATTACATATATATTAAATTTAATCGTCTAACTATACCTCTCAATTTTCAAAGTTATACCCAGAACTTAAACAAGTTGGCGTCGCATGTTTAAGTTTTGGTCCTTATGTATTTTCTAATCACAGCAGTAGTTGAATAGTCTACAGAGTAATGGTACAATAGTAAACAATGTGGTTTAATTAAGTTTCATAGATATAAGATATAAGCAATGTAAATACAATAAGGTTGCAATTTGGTTGTTGATTAGTGCAACAATTACAAATAATTCGAAATAAAAAGTTATTTATTTTGTAAAAATAAAATTTTGAGAACACTTTAATCTTAAATAGCTAATGGCACTAGTAATCAGCATTGTGATAAATAAAGGTTGTATATTGTGATTTTTTTTATTTTTCTGAATTTTTTTGGTTGATATAACAGGCAAATTCCTAAATCTCAAAAAAGTACTTGTGCAAAAAAATCTAATTTAATATGATTAAAAAAAAAAACAAATAAGGGTTATTATTTACAAGTGGGGTCAACCCCATTTTGGGCCTTAACTAGGTGAAAAATTAACATTTTTTCATTCTGCTTGTTTTTACGGCGCATTTATGATAAAAAATGCCGTGCAAGGAAAAAAAAGATTTCGATTGATTTTTTGCGTTTAAAAATTGGAAAAAAAATTGGCTTTCATGTTTTTGGATAAAATTTCTATTTCATCTTTTTTAATGTTTTTGATATATATTTTTTTTGAAAATTACATAAAAAAACAAAATTAAAAAAAAAAATTGATCAATTTGATCAAACAAAAAAAAAATTTAACATGGGCCAGCATAGGTTTACCTCACTTGTAAATAATTACCCAAATAAGTATAAAAAGTCTGAAAAATTATGAACCACTGAATAAAATTTAAATGTCAACAGAAATTGTTTAAATTTTAATATCAGTGGTTTGTGATATAAAAAAGTTATAATGTTAAGAACAACAAAGCAATAAAATTAAAAAATTGAATAACAATATTTTTGGTTTTTAAATGAACGTATAATATATTTAAAAATTTTTCTAGATATTATTTATAAATTCTTTAAAACAGTATTTTGATAAATCGATGAAAGGAAAATTTATTAATTCTATGCTATCTAATCTGAAATGCTTGTTCAACTATTGCCCCCGGGGTGTTCAACTACTGCAGCACATCAGAATTGATTGTTCAACTGCTACTGCTTTTATAGTATATCTTTAAAATCTTGTAAAAATATAAATATTTAATTATCTTCACTTTTTTTGTGCATAAATAGATTCATAATTGTTGATATTTTCATTAGAAACACTTATGTTAACTTATAAATATATTTTTATTTATTAAAAATGGGGTTGAATACGTTTTACTTTGAAACCTGTTCAATAAAAAAAATATATATATTTGAAACAGATCGATTGAGTCACCAACAATAAAACAGCGAGGCCGTCGCTCTTTGAGTCCCATTCTACGTCCAGTGAAGCCGAGTTCGTGTCACTTGACTGGAGATGATTTTTTAGAAGTTACTGGTAAACAAATAACTCAATCTGCCAAGTTGACAAGACTAAATAGAGATAGCCCGAGCCTGAGAAGTTACAAGAAATCAGCTAAAAATATTTGTAGAATAGAAAGGTAGCTAGCGTGTTTATTTCTTAATTCGTATGCGTGACATGATGGTATGGTGAAAATTATGATGCCGAAATTAATAAATTGAGTGAAGATAGTATATAAATATCAAATAACATAATGAGATTGCAGATGGTGAATAATAAGGACTCATTTGTTGGAAATTTGCATGTACTTGTTAATTAAAATTTAAATATTTAATCAGTGTTATTAAATAACTTTGAAATAATAATTACACGTGTTAAATTATTCAAGTTTATAATTATAATAATTAAGTAGAAATAAAAAACGTTCGATACGGAGAGTCTACCTCAAATTTTTTTAAACAATTGATATTAATTAATTAATTAATTAATTAGTTAATTAATTAATTTAATGAAGGAATAAATAAATGTAATTGTGTATTTTTCGAGTCATTAATAAATAAATTTTTCACTATTTCATTCAACATCATTTACTTGATTATTTTAACTCTATAAAGTTACTTTTTATTAGTTATTATTAATTTTTTTTTTAAAACTAAATATTGTTTTTATTATTAAAATTTATGTGATGTCAACTGATTGAAAGTTTTTAAAATATGAACAGTGAATGATTTTAATAAAAATTATTTCGTATTTTTTAAAAATTAGTTTTCAATAAAATTAAAGAAAATTTTTAAACAAACATGATTGAATTTTAGATAAATAGAATCGAGAAATTTCAAAAAAATTGGGAGAGTTACGAGCGCAGAATCGAGATTTAGCCGCGGGGATGCTGCGAATCTTGTAGCACCCTTAGTGAGTGGCTCAGTAGTGCGCGATCTTGCAACGCGGACACGTGCTTCTTCCATAATAATATAATCAGAACCGCAATCACGAGTTAACAACTCCCGAACTTTTTAGTGTCGCTAAATTCTGCGCAGCTTGCAAATTACTTTGTTTAAATTTTACCGGGTATAGTAAATTTATATAAAAACTTTTTCTGGGCTAAATGCTCAAATTGACACGTACTCAGCTTATAATGCTCAGTTACGGTAAAGATTTCGAACTAAATTCTGACCAAAATGTGAATAATGACTTTCCCAAAACGTTTGACTCTAATCTCGAAATTTTCATACGGATTTTAGGAGTTTCTACAGCGATCGGTAAGTTTTATTTAGATAGTATTAAAAATTGATAAATTTTTTTTTTAACATTAGCTAAAACTAGTGATAAAAATTACAATAATAGATTGTGTAATTTTTCTAAATCAATTAAATAATAAAAATTATTTTAATTGTTTATAAATATCTAAGGTTATGGGCCCAGTTTCTAAGGTTTTTAAAGTAAAATTGATACTACATTTAAATATGACATATACTTCTTGGTAAAAGAAGCTTACCTGTAAATTTTCAGTTTTTAAATTTCTCAAGTTTGTCAGTTAGAAATTTTTGAAAATTTTAAAATACGCTACGTTAAGTTTTAATAATTTACAACTTCTCATTTACTATAAATAATTCACTGATAAAAACAAAAATTTGATTCGAAAGAAAAAATTTGGAGGCAATAAGATCATTTTGAAGTTTCATGTTCTTAAATCAAGCAGGTAATTGTTATTTATAAAAAAGTTTTACTCAGTTCAAAAAGTTTTTCTTTTTAATTCAAAACAATCAAATACTTCAAAATTATTTTTTTGATGCAAGTTTTTATTTTTCTTGAATAAATTTAATTTTATTATCAGTATAAAAGTCATTTTTTTTCACTTGAAAATAAAATTTTATAAAAAAAATCCAAACAAAATCTCTTCCTTTCTTTTTTAACTTTTAAATTGAAATTTTTATTTTTTCTAAAGAACGATCTCAAAAGCCCCGCTGCCGTAAGCTAACACTTACGTCGCACAACCATCGGACGTCTTTTTTTCCAAAGAACGATTTTTTTTATTTTTTTGAAACAATTGTGTATTATTCTAGAAACCAAAATTTTTTTTCAAAAATGAATATTTTCAATTTATAAATCCAATTTTTCACAATTTTTTTTTATAAATTTACTTTTTTTTTATTTATCAAAGTATTATTAATATTAGCTGTTATTCGCCCGCTCTGCTGGGCGCTTTATAGAACTGCATTTTTAAATCTAGACTTGAAATTTAATTACAGTATTGTTTTGACTTGCACAGATTCCAAATTCCATCGAATTGGCATCCACCTTGTATCCAAAAAAGAATATTTGACATGAGCATTGAAAGTTAAAGAAATTGCAGGTCTCATAAGTGAAGAAATTTGCCTTGCTTCAAGTGCGACGAATTTTTCCGTTTATTAAAATTTTTTCAGTGACATCAATTTTTTATAGAAAATTAATTTTACATGTTTTTTACGAATTCGATTTAAAGGTGGGCCGAGTTTATCTTCCACATATCAAATGTTTGGAAAATGCATTCATTTTAATCTGTTACATTCCCGCGATCTCACAATAAAAATAATTAATTGCTTATGTGATCAGCAAAAATAACATGTATGTAAAATTCTTAGTATTTCGACTGAATAACTATATCTAAAGTTAAATTTTGGAATCCCGCTGTCAAAGAGGCGATTGTTGTAAGGAAATTTTCAGTAAATGTTATTGAAGTTTAATAGACATGTCCTAAATTTCATGTTTCAAGAAGCCCTAGTAGTTTCAGTAATTCAGTAGTTTTGACGTGAAGTGGCGTCAAAGGAACCCTATTTTGCTTATATATAAAAATTGAAAGTTTATCTCAAGAAAATTTTCATCAAAGATCAAATCTCATCATCCTTAATAGTAAATTTATTATTATTTTTTCAACTTATTTTTCTAAACTTTAAAAATTACAATTATTATTAAAAAAACGTACAAAACGTATTAAATTTCCATCAGTATTTTTTTCAATTAAAAAAATAAAATGAAAAGGAAGTTTTAACCTTAAATAAATACAAAAGTATCGAGTAGGAATCAAGTGGATGATAAAATAAAAAAATAGGACACTTGAATTCGAATGAAAATTATACATCATAGGTAGAGCACTCAGCGTGAATGTAATTGCGGATCTTATTCACAGGGGGTTGATTGGCTGCGACAATTACGTTTTCCGTCAATTATAATTAAAGCAAATATAAGAGAAACGAGCCAGGATCCCAGATGTACTGGTACGAATACTAGAGCTCTGTTTTATTACCCCGGTACCGCAATAAAAACAATGATAACAACAACACGGTGTATACACAGAGGATACTTCAGCATACATACCCAGAGACTTGTTATCGTATTTTACGATAAAGCTTTTATTAAATATACGAGTTGAGAGACAAATTCACGAGTTTACTTGTTTTACTATTCTATTTCTGTCCATAACTCAATCCCACTAAACTATCACCGAACCATTCATCCCTTAGTCACAGTTTGAACGCAACCATAAACCGCATCAACTGCTTCACACTAACCTTTTGATGGTTTGAAAAAGTAATCAATTAAATAGAAGGGCTCTTATTTTTTTTGCATTATTTTTGTCTTCAAAGAGTTAACTGTAGATTCGCTATTTTTTTTTTGTACGCTATTTGCTGGTTGCCATTTTGTTTCATTATAACTTTTATCGGGGCTTTAATTACACACCGCCCGAGTTTAGTTTAGAGTCTCATTATTTATTGTTCTCATAAATATTATCTGTGAATTATATATTATAATATTGTATATCATACTGCGAACTGTACGCGAAATTATTTATTGCTAAGAAACTACCAAAGTTTTGTTTCAATTCAAATTCATACTTCAAGATTTATATTGTTCATATTTTACTAATATTTTTAAATAAGGTACTCTTGGCAATTAAAAAAAATTAAGTGTCTAATCAATAAATCAAATTTTGATTGAAATTTTTTATTTTTGGCGAGTAATAAGGTCTATAGTCAAATAGGTGAGGAAAAAAAGGCAATTTGTTCACAACTAAGTTCTAGCTGTTCAAATTTTTAAAAAATTTGTACAGAATTGAAAAAGCCACGAATTAAATTAAGAAAAAAAACATATAATCCGGTTTGAGCTTTTTAATTGTTTAAAAAAAATTAGTTGTTTAATGGAATATCTCGAAAATTATTAAAAAGTTATCGAGACAAATTGATTAGATTGTGTTTGAAATTTAAGGTAGTTGTCATGGTACAATAATGTCAAAAAATGAGAGATTATACACGCCGCAAAAGTATATGAGTTTGTAGCTAAGTAATCCATAATTTTTACGCAAGACTACCTGTGGAGATGCAACCCATACAATTCTTTCTGTCCCTCTCGGTAGATATATACTTTTTCATAAATTGTTGAACTTACATCCGTAATTTATAAATAGTTAGACGGTCAAAAATTTATTTTTTTTTAAACTTACGACAAATACATTAAAAGACTGTCAGTTTTTTTAAAGTTTCTGACAGATAGTTTTTTTTTTTATAACTAAGAAAATGGTAAAGAACTGCAGAGATTTAGATTTAGATTTAGATTTATTGGTTTATGCCAAGGCAAATTGCCAAATGACAAAGTTAAATTACAAGTTTAATTGATACAGTAATTTATTTAATCTAACTTAAGTTAAGTGTTTGGTATAAAAATTTATAGAGTAATTATTTATTGAATAATTTTGAGTTTGAGTTAACTGAGAGCGTATGCAATCAATATTAAATATCCAATTTTTATTGAATTCATCTCGAGTTATAGGTGGTCAATCGACTTCAAATTTTAAGGGTAATTGTATCATCATGTCCTTAATAAGTATACAAAAATTTAGAATTTTCTGACGGTATACCTTAACCACAACAACTACCTTAATAACGAAGAAAATGAGATTTTTTTAAGTCTTTCCGACCATTTGCTGCTAAGTTATTAATTATTGAAACGCAAAAAACAAGAAGAAGCAAAGTTTTGGCACGAAAAACTCGAGAAAAAATTTCACTAAAAAATATTTAGAATCAAAGGAAAGATGTTCAATTAATTGACAAATTTTTTTTTTCAATCTTTATTGAAGTACAGATTCTTTATAATATTACTAAAAAACTTTAATTGTTACTATCAACAACAATCATATTAAACGTTTTAAACAATTGTAACAATTAAGGCTTATTTTATTACAGTCGATTAATTTCGATTTAACTTAGTTAAATAGTTTAAAAATTTTTAGTATTTACGGTCGATAATAAAAAGTATTATATTGAAACATCTATGCACTGAAAAAAAAAAATTAACTTCCAGAGAAAAATTCTTGAACTAAGAAAAATAAATTCTCAGAAAGGTATTAGAATTTAATGAAAGACAAACAAGTATTTCATCTATTTTCCAACCAATACAAGCAAAGTAATCCAATCAAATGGTATCATACCCCCTGATTGCCCCGAGAATTCGTAAAAAAGTTTCTCCATCATGAGCTTTTAAATTTTATCTAGACAGTAAAAGAAAACATAAAGTCACTATTTTAATTTAGATTATATCTACTTTCTAGTTATTATTATCAAATGGAAGTCTCTCAATTTTTTTAATTTTTTCATTAAGTTAATCTCAAAGCTCAATTTCTCCTGGTTTCTTGAGATCAGTTTGAAAAAATATCTCTTCTCATAATTATATGACATAAATTTTGTCATCTCAGTTTTATGAATTGCATCAAAATAAAATCTACGTACATGAGTACGTCTTCACTCTTTATTCTAATGGATAAGTTTTTTTTATCTTTTTTCAAAATTGAATAGTTAAATGTTTTGATAAAAAGTTTCAAGAAAAAGCGGAACGCTGCCAACAGCAGATTTATTTCTTAAAAAATATAGTTATTCATCAAGAAAAAGTCATGATTTAGATTTACTCAACTGTCATATTAAATTATTACAAGAATCCTTAACAGAATATAAATATAAATCTGGAGAAAGGATTTTTTCTCATTTTACTCTTATTCTATTTCATCGTTTTGGTCTCACTCGAGAACAAGCAGAAAAGCGAATATTATAAAAATAAATTCCTAGCTCGAAACCATGTTACGTCCCGATTTTTCTTTTTAAATTGAATCATTTCTTCTTTTATATATATGTATACATTTATCTTCGCGCTTATGGAGACCTTTGTTATTCCGTTAAAAATCCGATAGAATTTATAAAGCTAATAAAAATTTATCTGAAATTCGGCGCAATAAAATTTTTTAAAATGTCTATAAAATAATATATTTTTTTTTGAATTCCTTCCTTTTTTCTCACTTCCATGTATAAGTATAAGTAAAAGTGTAAATAATATAGCGGAAAAAATAATATCGACAGCGTTTTACGGTATCGAGGGTGATATTTATTTGCCGGAAGGAAAACTATGTACGAATATATGTATTTGATGTGTATCTATTTATAGGCTAGTAGATATAGTATCAGATATTTGGACCGGGAAAATTGTATCGGTTTTATGTCACGAAAAAACATCCGTTTTTTAAATTTCAATTTCCATAAGTAAAAAAAATATTGAGTTATTACAATATTTATAAAAATTTTATAAAAATAATAATAATAATAATCGAATAATAAAAAAATTGAAACTTTTCTACTTATAAGTAGATTTTTTATAAGAAAATTTGTTCTAGGTTAATAAGTCTAAAGTACTTAGAATATTAAACTGGATCTCTAAATTTTTCAAAGTAAAAACACTCGAGTCTGATGAAGTCTAAGAACTTGTAAGATGTCCAAGTTTTTTTACATAAGGTAATTAGATGAATGGAAACTATCTTAATGAGTTGGTTTTAAATTTTTTTATTTGACAGACGTCGAATTTACTTGCAGGTATAGTTGCTGCGGATCTTGAATTTTTTATCCTATAGCTATGACATAAAAGTATCGACTGCTAAAAAACTTATGAATTTATTACTGTCTTAAGAATTTTTTTTTTGTTTTTAAAATGTTCTTAAAAATTTTCAACAATTATTATTTTCAACACTGGACTTAAAAAAGTTTTCATTCGCAGGTATAGTTTATAAAATTTTAATTTACAGATCCAGTTTCACCGACTACTTATAGTTTTATCACTTGAACTTCGGTTAAAAATGAAAACCGAGTTATCAAACTGGCATTTGTCGAGGCAATTTTGTTATGCAATATTGCAACCTGAAACTTTTAGTGTTACTAGTAGTATAGGTCAGAGTAGTCGCTAACGTAACAGAGGTTGCGTAAAAACTGAATACAAAAAAAGTTTAATGGTTAAGTACGATAAAAACATCAATATACATAACACATAACATACATATGCATTCACAATGGATAAATATGCAAATAAATAGCATAATTTGGAGTATAAATTAATAAAAGTTGTTATTAACTCTATTTTTTTTTAAGAACTGTTAAAAGTCAGCTTAAAATTTTCACATTGAACTTTTAGAGATTCGCATATTTTGATTAAATTTTTTTAATATATAATATATGACTCACAAAAGTTTGAACTTTGTATTTTTATAAAAGATTTAATTACTTAATTGAATTTTTTATTAAAAAAAAAAAAAAAACAAATTTTATATAAACATTTTTTTTTTTTTTAATAATTCAACTGTGATGAATTTTAAGAAAAAAAACATACATAAAACTGAAAAATTACTAAAATCAATATTGTTTTTATTTTTTTAATATTTGCTATAGATAGAAAAAATTTGAAAAATAAATTCTGTAATAAAATGGTAAATTTAGCGATATTTCATGAATTTATTACCAATAAATTTTTTCTCTCTTCGGCTTTGCACCTAGACATTAATTTTGTTCCGAAGTAAGTTTTATTATTACGATAATAATCATTATCGAATAAAAGCTCGTAAAATTCAGTAATTCATGGATTTAAAACCGGGAAAAAGGCGTCAAGTGGCTAGCAAGCGGCGAAAAACTTGTAGATGCTCATAATTATCGAGAATTGGCTTCGTTTCAATGAATGTACTTACTGACCGGATTTTTTAAATGAATTCAATTTTTTCTTGTGACATTCAAGCGACAAATACTTTTATTATTGTTATTAATAATAAAGTAGAAATAAACGGGAGTAAATTATTCTTCTGGCAGTTGGTGGCAGTTAGGGGCGAATAAATAATGTTTTCGAGAATGTAGAATGGTGGGCTATTTTTAAGAACTGGGATACGTGATATCGAATACGGGAATATCCTTATTACATAGAATTCAGGATATAATAATATTATATTCTTTATTCTATATTCTATGATATATGTTATACATACTTATCTGTTATATAAGATTTTTATATGCTTTAACACACCCGTCAACACCACAAAAAGATGAAACTCAAATACTAAGACAAGATGATGAAAAATCGAATTGTTGGATAATACTTCTGATCCTTCCTGGGATAAATGTCATGAATACAGAATTTTTTTTTTTCTATTATGGAATATAAGTTCAATAAAAAATTATTGATAAAGTTTTATCGATGTAATATCAATAGAAAAGAATATTAAATAAAATAATGTTAATAATAATAATCCATTTATCAAAGTATTATCAATTGAATGTATATTACGAGAAACTATTCATGGAATTTATATAGAATTAATCAACGCTAATTCCATAGAAGGTAAATGCTGGAAATGTAATACACATAGATTTGGATTTTAAGAATTTAAACATCTTCTGCACTTTATACTCATATATTATAATAGTACCATGTAAGTAATTTCATTTATATTGTTAATGAAAAAAACTCCGCAAAATCATTTTTTTTTTTCAACAAACATAAAGAAATAATAGTTGCTTGTTAACAAATAAATTTTAGTAGATTAACAAAATTGCGTTGAAATTTTTTTTCACTTTTACAAGTAGCTTTTTCAATAAATTCTCTATAATAATTTATTTGTTAAAAAATTCTAATAATTTCCCTATAAAAGTTGATGTCAATAACATTAAAGTAATTAAATTTATTTAATTAAATAAAGCAATATTAATTCATTACATTATTCTTTTTGCGTTACAATTTATCAACAAAACTTAAAAACAAAATAATATTTATAAAAATTTGGTTCAATCTTCCAAAATCAAATTTTTTGTATAAACATAGTTAATTTTTACCAACAAACTTTAGATAAATTGTTTGAAGTATTTGTTGGTAATTTGCATATGAATCTTGTTTTAACTAAATAAAGTATAAAATTTATACACCTCGCTGTAGTCAATATTCAATTTCGCCGTGTAAGAACATGCAGAGTATGAAAAGATCATCTCGTGTATTTGGCGCTGAGTGAACTTCGCTGAAAAACTAAATTTACATCAAGCGTAACAAAATAATTGACTTCAACAGCAATTAAATAATTCGTTAGTTTACTTCTGCAGGGGAAACGCCGCCACAAATAACATTTATAATTAATAATTAACACCAGAATTATTAATGAAATAAATGAACCTTAAATTCCCATTTTATCGAGCACGAACGAATGATTACTAGAATTTAATCAACCGAAAAAGTAAACAAAACAAAGTAAAAATTAAAAAAAAACTGTTTTTGTACATACGATACATTCTCTTGTGCTTGCAAACTCGAGTCTCGTCTCAGTTGATTTTACAAATTCGCAACGTCGCTCTACTCAGATAGCATACTGTGAGTATGAATGAACGGAAAAAGACGGTGAATCCTCTGATCAGTTTTCCTTTAAATCAAAAGCTCCGGTAGCCTGTGATGAGGCGCATAGGTTGCTAAAACCGTAATTTTAAATAATAATATTTTTCGCGAACGTGAATTGGCTCGAGAACTAATTCTAATTAGACTCCGGATTTAATTGCCAGAGCTCTTTTATTTGGCATAAATTGCGCCAGTGGACATGTATCCGTTCGCATATCTCGTCCCACCCTTTCGCTTTTATTATCCCGTTACTCTGATAGTGAAGAAAGAAAAAAAAAAAAGGATTCTGCTATGTTCGTACTTTAATTAAACAAAGCGATTCTGCAGAGTATAATTTTTTCTCAGGAGTTGAATCTTGAGCGACACCAGACGTTCCTATTATTTATTGGAATATTCTGCAGACAAATATTAAATAAAAGTAAAAACAAGGACAAGAACAACGGGAAATACTCGGTAAGTTTTGTTTCATTGTATTTCTGGCAATCGCTGGCTAAGCTTTTATCTCTTATGAAATACCGAGCCAAATATTTTTGTTTATATTTTGTTCCCCTATTTTCAACGTCTGCTCTTATCTGCTAGGTTATTTATTTTTCTATATTGTTTCTATTTTCTTTCCTAGTTTATATTTTGTTTGTTTTGTACTTTCTTTAATTCCGCGCTTTTCGATTCTCTCGCTGGATGGAATTTTTAGCGATTTATGGATCGTGAAAATTAAAAAATTTTTAGGGCGTGAGGGCATGGAAAAATTTTACTTTGACCGGTCGTTACTGTGCTAATGGTCAAGTTTGAGACTTTAATTCCTATGTCAAAGCGACGGCTGAAAGGACTTTGGAATTTTTTGATGAATTTTGAGGATTATATTAATTTAGTAGATTAAGCTCGGGCTTTAAAAGAGTTGTTAGATAGTACACTGTAAGAAATCCGGAGTGAATCGGGAGTGAATTTCACTCCCATCACTCGAAGTTCCGGAGTGAAGTAATTAATCACTCCGCGTAGGGAGTGAATCCGGAGTTTTTATTTGCGGAGTGATTTCGGAGTGATTTCGAATTTCACTCCGAAAAACATCCGCGTTCGGAGTTTTTAAAATAAATAAAATAAGGATGAATTTTCGTTCTACAAAAAAAATCTCAAAATTAATCTTTATATATATATATATTTCTTCTGTGCGTGTATTTGTCACTGAACTCCTCCTAAACGGCTGGACCGATTTTAATGAAATTTTTTGTGTGTCTTCCGGTGGATTCCAGAATGGTTTAGATTCAAAATTCAGTCCACGGGAAAATGTTTATTTAATAGATTTTTTATTTATAAATTGTTGTTGACCTTGACTACCCACACGCACTTTTCATATATTTTATAAATATCATATATATAAGATATATGAAAAAATTCATGTGGGTATTCAAATGAAAGGTCTCGATGAGTATCATAATGGACTTATATTTATAAAAATGTTAATAATTAACGAATGATAATGTATTTTGTTAACTAATGATGTTTTTAACGATATTAGCTCATTCCGATGTTACACTCATCAAGAGCTTTCATTTGAGTACCCACATGCATTTTTGATATATTTTTCATATATACATATATATAATATATATAAATATATAAAATATATGGAAAATCGGGATGAGCTTATATCTTTAAAAATATCATTAGTTGACAAGATACAATGTCATTTCTTAATTATTGAAGTTTTTAAAGATATAAGCTCATCCCGATGTTACACTCATCGAGTTCTTTCATTTGAGTACCCACATAACATTTTTTATATATTTTATATATATGGTATTTGTGAAATATATAAATATATAAAATATATCAAAAATGCATGTGGGTACTCAAATGAAAGCTCTTGATGAGTATAAAATCAGAATGGGCTTATATTTACGAAAATGTTAATTGTTGAAGAATGCCCATTGCATATTGTTAACTAATGATGTTTTTAACTATACAAGCTCATTCCTAAAATTTTGAAATTTAAGACGTGTGTACATGACAACGTCTGTCGGGTCCGCTAGTATATATATATATATATATATATATATATATATATACACGGGAATAAATTTCTGGGAAAATTTACGATACAACTATTGTAAAGCTGGACTATACTTTTATTACTATTAATTGTCAAATATTTTAGAAGAAAAAATACTATTTATTCATGAAAAAATACGATATTACTATTGTAAAAAGTAAGAGATGAAAATTTCCAGTGCTGCCTCTGTATCTTTCCAATAGAACTATAGCAAATTTTACAATAGTTGAATTGGAATGTTTCTCAATTAGTGTGAGTGATGGCCGTGCACAGCGCTAGACTCTGAGTTTATGTAAATGTTAAAGGATATGGGCCTTAGTTTACCTCGGATAGCGTAGAGGGAGAGTCTCTGGCTGCCAACACAGAGTTCTGGGTTCGATTCCCAGATAGCACGAAAAGGTCGGTTTCTTTTTTCGATTACTGAACAGGTACCAATTAGTCCAACCTTCTATCTCTCTCTCTCCCTAATATTTCTTTTAAAAAAACCAACTGTGAATTTTTACAATAGTTGAATTGTAAAGTTCACAAACACATATTGTATAATTTGCTCTATAGTATTCGACTTTTTAAGACTCTTGCTAGTCTTATTTGTTGGATAAAATTTACAATCGTAGATCGTAAAAATTACTAAATGAGAAGTACAGTCCACCGTTACTATTTTATTTAGTAAAAATTACAATAGTAAAATAGTAAAAACTCCTTCAATTTTCTTTCCGTGTATATATATATATATATATATATATATATATATATATATATATATATATATATATATATATCTACATATTTATTTTTATTAACTATTTGAGATATTGAATATAAAAAAAATTTCAAATTTTATTGTTGAGACATTTAACAAATTTTAATTATAGTTCATTTATAAAAAAAAATAAATAAAAACATTACAATAATAATTAAAATAAAATATTATTAAAAATAATAAATTAAATTTTTAATAATTAAATATAAAAAGGGTTTATAAAAATATTTTCTTTGCAAAAATTTATTTATTTCTAAATTCATTTATTTTGGGAGTGAATGCGGAGTGAATTTTATTATTAATAAAAATTAACTCCTTCTCGGAGTAAATATCACTCCCGTTGGGAGTGAATCAATTAAAAATCATTCACTCTTCATTCACTCCGCGTTCACTCCGCAAATTTTTTTACAGTGTACGGACCATGTTTGCGGCGGTAATAAAATATTCAACTAGTTTTGGATTGTATGATTTTTTTTAATTGAAAAAAAAAAATTGCTTTTTTTCTCAGTTTTTGATTTTTCAAAATTTTGTTTTTGATTAACTTTGCAATAGAAAAACTAGTAGATAAAAATAAATATTTTTGATCCAAGGAAATTATTCTCAAGAGAATGTTGTCTTCACAGTAAAAAATTTTGTCATTGCGTCAAAAAACTTGGTGTTAAAAATTTTTGTGCTAAATATTCAACAATTTTATGTGTAAATTTAACATTTGTTCTGTTAAATCAACATTTTTTACTGTGTTGATTTTAGCAAAGAATATGAATGTGAATATTAAATAATAACTAATCTATATATATATATATAGGAGACTTTCTATAGACATAGTCACTCATCACGATATCTCTGGAACTATAAGACCTAGAGACTTGAAATTTGGTAGGAATATTCCTTTTGCTGCGTAGAGGTCAGCTAAGAATGGATTTTACGAAATTCCACCAACAAGGGGGGTTGCGGGGGCGTTAACAATGAAAAATTCCCGTTTTTAAACTATAGCTCCTATCGACTCCAAATTTGTTAGGAATCTTCTGTAAGAAATGTAGAAATAATCTATAAACAAGTATTACGATATCTCACCCCAGAGAGGGTTGCGGGGGTGGGTACTAACAATGAAAATTTTTAAGTTTCAAGCTATAGCTCCTACAGACTCCAAATTTTGAAGGAATTTTCTGTAAATGATGTAAAAATAATTTATAAACGAATTTTACGATATCTCACCCTACAAGGAATTGCGGGAGTGGGTATTAACAATGAAAATTTTTAATTTTCAAGCTATAGCTCCTATAAACTTAGCTACTTCAGACTCCAATTGGGTAGGAATTTTCTCTAAGAGATGTAGAAATAATATACAAACGAATTTTAAGATACCTCACAGAAGTTTGCAAGGGTGGGTGTTAACAATTAAAATTTTTAATGATATAGAAATGATCTAAGAATGGATTTTACAACGAATCAACTCCAATAATGATCGTGGGGGTGGGTGTTAACAATAAAAAATCCTGATTTCTAAAATATAGCTTCTAAAAACTCTAAATTCGGAAGGAATCTTTTATTTCCCATATAGAGATCACCTTAAAATGGATTTAAATAAAGTCTACTTTCGACAGGAATTCCGGAGGAGGGTGTTAAAATCTAAAATTTTCATTTTCAAACTGTAACTTCTACAGACTCCAAATTCGGTGAGAATCTTCGGGTATGGTGTCCAGTTCAGCTAAGAATGAATTTTATTAAATTCCAACCCTAAAAGAGATTGCGGGGCGTTAATAATGAAAATTCCCCGTTTGTAAAATATAGCTCTTATATACTCCAAATTTGGTAAGAATCTTTTATATGTGATGTAGAAATAATCTAAGAGCGGATTTTACGACAAATCATTCCCAATAAGGATTGCGGGGGTAGGTGTTGACAATAAAAAATCTTAATTTCCAAAATATAGCTTCTGAAAGCTGTAAATTTGGTAAGAATCTTTTATTTGTCATGTAGAGATCATTTCAAAACGTATTTTCATGAATTCTACTTCCGACAGGGATTACGGGGGTGTGTGTTAGAATTTCAAGTTTCCATTTCCAAACTGTAACTTCTACAAACTCGAAATTAGGTAGGAATATTTCATTTGTCATGAGAAGATTCCAAAAAATTCTACTTCTGATAGGGATTGCGGGGGTGCACGGAAAAAAGAAAACTCGAATAATTACAGTATAAAATGTAAAATCGGTCCCTTCGTGATCAAAACTAGAAACATTACAGTTTGAAATAACATTTATCTAAATTCAATTTTTTAATTTAATATTCAGAGCTTTCAATGTAAATATTACATTATACAATGTAATTTTTATAAAATCTGTAATAATTACATTTGAAACTGTAATTTTTCCATTTTTCATCACGAAGCGCCACGTTGTATTATATACTGTAATTTTTCGAGTTTTCTTTTTTCCGTGTGGGTATTAAAATCTAAAATTTTGATTTCCAAACTGTAACTTCTGCAGATTCTAAATTTGGTAGGAATCTTCGTGTACGATGTCAAGTTCAGCTGAGAATGGATTTTCTCGAATTCTAACCCCAAAAGGGATTGTGGGGCCGTTAACAATGAAAATTTTCATTTCCAATCGATAGTTTTTATGGACTCAAAGTTTTGGTGGAATCTTTGATTTATAATGTAGAAATCATCTCGAATAGGATCTTACGAAATTCCTCCCCCACATAGGAGTGCGGGAGTGATAATTGTCAAAAAGTTCATGTTCTTTAAATACAGTTCCTACACATATAAAATTTGATAGAATCTCAAGAGAAACAGGCAAATACCAGAATGGCCTCCAAGGTCAACGGATTTAAATATTTTTCTTTCTTAATAGTGATATTTTCTTACAACAATCGTCTCTTTGGCAGCGGCAAAAAAGTCATTGTAACGTTTCCAAAATTTAACATTACATGTAGCTATTCAGTTAACGGACTAAGAATTTTACAGACATTTTATTTTTGCTGATCCCATAACCGATGAATTGTTCTAATTACGGGATCGCGAAAATGTAACAGATTAAAAGCATTGCATTTTCTAAACACGAGATATAGAAAAGAAATTTGGCTACTTATTTTAAGAAAATTTGTAAAAAACAAGTACAAATAATCTTCTATGTTTAATTGATGTTGCGGAGAAAATTTTAACTAACGGCGAAATTCGTCGCAATTTAAGCTAGGCAGATTACAACTTCACTTATGAGACCTGCAATTACTTTAACTAAAACTATCAATGTTCATTTCAAATTTTTAACTTCCCGCTAAGAAAATTGAAAATTTTCAAAAATCGGGAAGTTATTGGTTTTACCCCGTTTTGCGAAAATCGAGTTTTCATCAGATCTCGACGTTTTAAGGTCACAGGAAGCTTCCTTGACTATTCCCGCGATGGTGTCCGTGCGGCTGTATGTATGTATGTGTGTGTGCGTGTGTGTGTGTGTGTGTGTGTGTGTGTGTGTGTGTGTGTGTGTGTGTGTGTGTGTGTAAACCTATTATAACTTTTGAATGGCTTGGCCGATCGGATCGAAATAGGTGGCGATTCAAAGAGTATCATTGCCATTAAATTCCGTAAAAATTTGAATCGATTCGGTTTGCTAGATTTTGAGAAATCTCAAAAATAAAATTTTCAAAAAATCGTTTTTTTGGAATAACTTCTAAACGGCTCCACTGATCGAATCCAAAAATTAATCAGCTCTTAAACTTAAAAAACCACATCGATTGCCACTAGTCCCAACAAAATCGGTTGATTCGTTCGAGAGTTATCGAAAACGAAAAATTTCGAAAAAAGTGTTTTTTTCACATAACTTCGAAATTTCTTTTTAAATCATTTTTGACGAAATAAAATAATTATCAGAGCATAAAAAATCACGACGATCGCCACCAAGAACGTGAAAATTGGTTGATTGGTTCGTGAGTTATCGTGGTCGAAAAAATTCGGAAAAAGTGAATTTTTTAAATTTCTCCAAGATTTTCGGTTCGATCAATTTGTGTTCAAAAGTATATCATCGATTCTGAAAAAGTGCGTGGAATACTGCCAACCAAGTGAAAGTTGATTCATTCATTTAGAAATTAATGCAGTTTGAAAATTCAAAAAATACTGTTTTATTAAACTTCTATCAGCCTTTTGAGCTCGAAGAGCTCAAAAGCATACAAAAGCTATTTCTTTGAGCTCGGAGAGCTCAAAATAACACACAAATTGTATTTTTGAGCTCGAAGAGCTCAGAAACGTCATAAGTGCAATTTCAAACGTTTAGGTATGGAATTGGCGGGAAGTTGCAGGGATGGCCTTTAGGGTCTTCCAGGGTTTTCCAGATTTTTTTTCTTCGTGTCAATTAATATTCATTTTTGGAAAAAAGCCACAGGAATGTTATAGTAATTGCACATTGAAAGTTACAATTAATTTTAGCTAGAATAATGACATGGATAAAAGGTACAGGCCAATTTGATGGAATTTTAAATCTGTGAAAGTCAAAACAATACTCTAATTAAATTTCAAGTCTAGATCTAAAAATACAATTCTATAAAGCGCCCAGCGGAGCGGGCGGGTAACAGCTAATTCTGTATAAAAGTAACCAACTTTAAGCTAAAGTTTTTAATAATTTATCAGTTTCTGGAATGTCATATTAAATTTTGGATGGATAATTCTTACTTCGAAGTTGTTTAAATCCGTACTAATTGATAATGAAATGATCTTTATCGGGAAAGTGAATATGAGATATTAATTTAACAAACTCGTTATCAATTCAGCAACGTTTCAACTCTTATACATCATAAAATTCTTATGCATTATATCGACGGAAAATTAATTAGGTGATCAGTCATTCTCTATGTTTGTTATTTAATGCTATAAGCTTTAAAAATTAAAATCTTAAAACTTACACTAAATAAAAAATTAACTTAAATCATGAGAAAAATTCTTGAACCAAGAAAATCATTAAAAATTTCTTAATTCAAGAATTTTTCTACTCAAATCAAAAAGATGAAATCCTTCAAAATTATTTATTTGATTCAAGTAAATTTTTTTTGTGTAATAGTATAACTAGTCTTAATTGAAGTGAGTAAGTGTCACTTGGTTCTAGCAACCTAAGCCTTTATCTAACCAAAATGCAGTATAACATTAATTATTGTGATGAAAAAATTGTAAAAAGTAGTTCTTACTTCTGTACAATGCTTAAATAAATTTATTTTGTTATGTGAACAGTTAATCAATGAGATGGTGAACTGAATAAATAATTGAAGGAATTGTTGAAATATAATCAATAATTGATCAATTGAATCAATGAAAGCTCTGACAGTAATTTGATACGAATGAAAATGATTGAGGTTTTACCTCAGTGGTAGAATTTGATGGATCGAGTAATGCTGTAAATGATTATTCGTTAGTCAACATTCTATAACATAATACACAATAGATAGTGGCGAGTGGAGTAAGAGATAGAGCAGAGATTTAGAGAAATGTCGAGCGTACCAACGTTGTTGCGGCATTATTGCCCAACAGAAGAGAATACAACTTCGATTATTCGGACGGCCACGTGCTATTTCGATTGGGGTTGATTCGTTGTATGCTGTATGTTGTATGTTGTATGTATATGAACAATATAATGACATTCACATTCGCGGGACTGTTAGACCGTGTGTTGTGTGCAGTGTATTGCGACGTAATCGCGTTAGATGCATGGCCAAATTAGCCGTGGGTGAATTCTCTGATACGAATGGCAAATGTGGCCCTTGCTACCGTACTACCATGCGAATATATTATCGCGCGACCATCACTATAATTACCAACCCACTTAACCAAAGTACTTGCTTTGTTTTTAGATTTTGGGGTTTGGAGATTATCATGATTGGTAATTTTATTTTGGCACTAGACAATTTATCTAAAGAGAGAAGATAATCTCTTTTAATAATTCAGTTCTTCTAGAATTCATAGTGAGAATTTTTTTTTTAACAAAAAATATATTATGTTGTTGATTTCTAAAACTTATTAAAATTAACGATCTTTGAAATAATTTTCTGATATTTTCATATAATATAAGTATTTATATATTTACAAAAATAATTTCATTAAAATAACAAAAGACGGAATCACAGAAAAATATGTTGTAGTTACAAATGAATTTACTTATGTAACGTTCTGAAAAATCGGTTTTTCTCCAGTCGATCATTTCTGATTATTTATTCTTCAGGCTAGCCTGAGGATGTAGATAGATCCAATGTGGGCCCGTTGAGCAGCCCCTTCTTAATTTTAAAGGATTTTAACTGGTTTTTTAAGTTATAATGAATCACAAAAATTTCGTTATCTACAATATTTTGTAAAACTTCAACAAGTTGGGTGGAGTCAGTCTATCTTCGAAAATAGGTCCGGAGCTGAAGATGTTTGTCGGCTGACTACCTTTGGCTGACTGCTTTGGATTTGCATCCAGAGTACAAATAATGATAAAATTAATAAAATCGACAACGTTGCATTCCAAGTTACCATAGAGAAGTCGTCGGAGTCCAGCTCTCACGATGGTTAGACTGGGGCCCGGTGACTCTTTTATCAAAAACGATTTTCGTTACTTCGCTAATGATGAATTTTATTCATCACCAACGAGGCATTTATAATTTTGAAATAAAAATTAAATTTATATTATAAATTAAATGAGAACGTTACACTTATGGTTATAAATTGACTAGTTATTTTAACAAATTGAACCAAGTTGCAATAACAAATCAGTTTATAATGCCGCTAAATCAAACTGTTCTATTGACAACAATCATTTTGTTGGAATAACAATATCTATTTGTTCTTACAATTTAATTATTTCGTTACTATTACATAACTGATTTAGTTAACATAACAGAATTTATTTGTTCCCTTAAAAAAATAAATTTGTTGGCGTAACAAAATAAATTTTATTTTGTTACTTTTAGTTATTTCAAAAAAATTGCTTAACTAGTTCAACAACAAAATTTGTTAGACCAACTAACTAGTTATTGATACTGAAACGAATTATTTTTTGTTAAACCAAAAAAAATAATTGTTATTCCTTTGAAAGAATTTAGTTGGGTCAACAAACCGATTTGTTAATTCAGCTAAACTGTTTGATTGAACTAACTGAAGGGTTCTAGGTACTACAATAACAAGACTCTTTTGTTGATATAACATATAATTTAAATTAGTTTTTATAACCTATGCTTTGTTATCATAACATATGATTTGTTATCCTTCGGCTAACATTATAATTTGTTACTACAACTTTTTTTACATTATTCTAAAACAAAAGATTTTTTCCAGTGTGAAATATGTCGTATCTTGTATGAAAAAAGTAAAGTGTTTCGCTGAATAATTAAAATACTTTAATGAAGAACTTTTTGTCTTCATCCGCTTTGTTCTATTTTCTTGATTTAATCCCTGAACTTTCTGAATTAATTCGAACAACAAAAATATTTAATGAGATGAGACGGATAAAATTTTTCTATTAAAGCACTTTGAAATTCTTCTTAATTTTGAATTCTTGAATTTCTTCTTAATACATCCACTACAAAAATAAATAAATATATTCAATTTGCATCAAAGGCTTGGAAACTCACCGGTGGTCTAGTTGTTGGTTGTTGAATGCAATACAAGTTTACAAAAAGTAAGTTGAGTTGGAGTAGTAGCAACGGTACAGTAGTTGCAGAGTAGTTCTATCGGGTGGCCTGAAACCCACCGGGTTTGAACCTCAGAAGCCAAAAGAACACAGGGTTAAGGTATAAATAGCTTGCCTGAGTCTTGTGTAAGTGGTGATAAATTGCCTGCGAACATAGCATGCTTGCGCGTGGTTTATTACAAACTGTACCACCGAATTCCACGGTTCTCTTTCGTTTCGCTCTTGCTTACTCATCGCTCTGCCTCCTCCCCTTTCTACCTGGCCCGGCAAAGGGAAATTCAGCAATCCTATGGAAATTCAGTCGGACTCGATCTCCATGGCTCGGGATTTAGGAGTTCAAATAAATCAAACTACGTTTAGTCTATCTGAATTCAAGGATTTGCTTCTGACAACGGATTTGTATAATCGGAAAGCAATCATTTGATCCTTTTTCTTTTTCTTTTCATTTCTTGCAATTAAATATTAACAACAAATATTTAAATTTTATGTCAAAGGAGTCTGTCACTAAATTTCGATGCTTTCTCAGTTTTTTCGAAATAACTCAAAATTTATTAGAATCATAGAAAATTTTATTGATTCAAAATTTTAGAGCATCGAATTTCCTACACTGTAAAAAATTTTTCGTCATTGTGTAGAGTGTAAAAATTTGTGTGTAGAATATTACACTCTAATGTGTAGAATATTACACTCTACACTGATAGAAGGTTTTATTTGTACCAAAAAATACTTGTTAATAGTTAACAAATCATTTATTAGAGACCACTTTTTAGGATTAAACAAATATTTCTTAGTATTTAAAATGATTTGTTTGTATTTAATAAATCTGATATTAATTTATTAAATCTTTTTAAATATTAAGAAATATTTATTAAGGATTAAAAAATGGCTTCTAATAAATGATTTGTTAAATATTAACAAATATTTTTAACTATAAACAAATCCTTCTATCAGTGTAGTGTGTAGAATTTAACATTCTCATGTGTTGATTTAATACACTAGAATGTGAAATTCTACACACTAGAGTGTAATGTTCTACACACAAATTTTTACTCTACAGAATGACGAAAAATTTTTTATTGTATACAAAATTTGTTTTAAATATTTTTTCATCTGTCGATTTGTTTGAATGATAAAGTCCGTTAAAGTTGCTTAAGAAAATTGCTTTTAACGCTGAAAGGTGCGGGGTAGTTTTTTAAATATAAAATACATTAAAAAATTATTTTTATGGAAAAATAGTTCTAAAAAAATATATGAAGCATCTGTTGTATAATGTAATTAAACATTTTTTGGCAAAAAAATTTTTTTTTTGTTCATTTTGCAGGATGTTAAAAAAATAACTTCAATTGTTTATAACTTTTATCCTAATTATCTGACAGTGATATGACTCATGGTAACTATAAAGGTAAGACAGGCTGCTTAGCATGAAACTAACTAATCAACATTAAAAATCTATGGTCGTCAAAAAATATCTTAAAAATGGTTCTATGTTTTTATTTATCTGTAATCATTTCTTATGCCATAATTTCTTAGTAAAAATTTCTCACAACAGAAATATATTTTCAAAAAAATTTCTCTGAAAAATAAACAACGAATTCTTTCAACTTTGACCAAAGATGTCACTTCTTAAAAGATTTTTTTTTTATCTCTTTACGAGTCATTAAAAGCTTTTACAAAGCCCGTTAGTCTTCCAAATACATCTCCGTTTCTTTCTACTCCTGGCAATACATCCCTAGAATACACCCCGAATCGGCATACACACAATAACAACGAATAAGGAAGAACCCACTCAACTGGAAATCCTCGAGTCATTTGAACTGAAACAACTTATTATCGTTAATCATTAGCATTAGAATCAGAAATGGGAGCCTATAAATCGTAAAACAAAATTCGAAATTCTAGAGGGAAAGAGAACGTTAACTAGGACACTAAAAATGAGCTCAATCGGTAATTATTCAACATGGCAGGAATTCCCGGAAGAAATTAACTCTTTAAAGTGATGGCGAGAATAAGTAGGAGCGAATCCTCCGGCTCAGAGGGTTTGGCGAAATAACTGCTTTCTGGTTAAAAGTGACTTAAAGCTCGGATCTTTTTAGATGGGATAAAGATATCAAGAAACTTTGATATTTTGCGTTGTAACTTTGATATTACTCTGCTGTATAATGGGTTGATTTATATACCGAGAGCTGAGTTGAGTGATGTAGTTACTTCGATCCAGCCAATTTATTTATTACTTGCGCCAACAAATCCTTTACTGCACAGTTTAAAAAATATTAATAAATGTATCAAAAGTATAATAGTTATTCATTTTTATTTATTTGATCAAAACTTTAACTTAAGTTATTAGAAATGATTATTATTATAGTTTAACTTTAATTCATAATGCTAAAGACTAATGTTAAAGGATTCCACTTGGGAATCGAACTTGGGATTGCTCAAGTACATGTTAAAACTTGTAACTGATCAACTTGACTATTACATATCCATCACAGCGCTCGATTATCATATTAATGAATTAAGTTCATTATTTATTGTTGTTGGCTTATATAATAGTATTTATTAAAATTTGAATAAAAAATTAGAGTAATTTTTCTGATAAAAAGTGACGGTGAAACGATTATTATACAGAGTGGGTTATCACGAATTTTTTTTTAATTTTACTTTTCATAGCGGATTTGAGAATCATTTTTTAAAAATTTACAGAATTTGATACTTTTGTTTTTGTGAAAATTTTAAAAAGAAAAGTGTCTCGTTTTTCATTATTTAAAAAAAAAATTTAATAGAGCATCATACTTCATAGTTTTTTTCTATAAAAATATAAAAAATTGAACAAACTAAAAAAAGTTTCATAATTTAAATATTTTTGAAAAATTTTGAAATTTTGACGTTTGATCAAGAATTTAAAAGTGATTAAATAATGTTATATTTATTTTTATATTTCACATAAAAATAAAATTAAAAAAAAATAAATTATCAAAATCTTAATTTTTTATTTTTTAATTTTATGAGAATTGATCTCCAAAACTGATTAGATTTTCAAAAACCTCAAATTTCATGAAGATTGAATTTTTTGGAAATAAAATTTATTTCTATCATTAATAGATAAGTAAATTCTTTATTTTTTGCTGTTGAAACAAAGTCTCACTTTTATACAATGATCAAAATTTTAATTAAAAAATCTGGAAAACGGTTGACCCTAAAGGCCATCCCTGCAACTTCCCGCCAATTCCATACCTAAACACTTGAAATTGCACTTATGACGTTTCTGAGCTTTTCGAGCTCAAAAATACAATTTGTGTGTTATTTTAAGCTCTCCGAGCTCAAAGAAATAGCTTTTGTATGCTTTTGAGCTCTTCGAACTCAAAAGTCTGATAGAAGTTTAATAATACAGTATTTTTTGAATTTTCAAACTGCAATAATTTCTAAATGAATGAATCGATTTTGACGCGGTTGGCAGAGTTTCACGCAGTTTTTCAGAATCTATGATATACTCTCAGAATCTATGATAACTCACGAACCAATCAACCAATTTCCACGTTCTTGGTGGCGATCGACGTGATTTTTTGGGATCTAATAATTATTTTATTTCGTCAAAAACGATCTATAAAGAAATCTTGAGTTATGTGAAAAAAAACACTTTTTTCGAAATTTTTTCGTTTTTGATAACTCTCGAACGAATCAACCAATTTTGATGGGACTAGTGGTAATCAGCGTGGTTTTTTAAGCTTAAGAGCTGATTAGTTTTTAGAATTGATCGGTGAAGCCGTTTACAAGTTATTCCAAAAAAACGATTTTTTGAAAATTTTATTTTTGAGATTTCTCAAAATCTAGCGAACCGAATCGATTCAAATTTTCACGGAATTTAATGGCAATGATACTCTTTGGATCGCCACCTATTTCGATCCGATCGGCCAAGCCGTTTAAAAGCTATAGGAGGTTTACACACACACACACATACACGCGCGCACACACATACACATACAGCCGCACGGACACCATCGCGGGAATAGTCAGGGAAGCTTCCTGTGACCTTAAAACGTCGAGATCTAATGAAAATCAATTTTCGCAAAACGGGGAAAAACCAATAACTTTCCGATTTTTAAAAATTTTCAATTTTCCTATAGCGAGAAGTTAAAAATTTATAAAACTTTTTCTAAAGCCATCGAAAGAGAATTTTTTATGAGAAACTCACGACGTTAAGTAGATATAGATATATTTATTTATATATTAGATATTAAGTTGAACATGGAAGTAGACTGCACCTGAAGTCAATTATCTCTTCCCTAACTCGTAGGTTATATGAGACATGAAACACAGGTGTAGATATCCGGAGTAAGTACTCATACATTAATAGTGGCTGTGACGCTGTCACAGAAATTCAGTGGTGCAGTATTATATCTACAATATAGGTTTAGGTACAAGTTGGACGACCTCCTGCTATGCAGAGAAGTGTCGACAAATATCTTATCTCGTAGTACATCTGTACTAACCGTTAGCGCGCAGTCTACGGTTGACTTAGTTTGACAACAATAATTTTGGGCCGTTAATGATAAATTCTCTTACAAACATCACTTTGTAAGTTGGATGTTGGATTTAAGATATAAGATACGAGATAAGATATATGATACAGACGTATAGTAGCAAACATATAAATCACTGATGTGATGATTTATTTATCTACGATTGTCGATATTTACTTTACAAGACTGACGCTGATAGAATAGTTTCTTATTTTTATGTCGCGTTATTCCAAAATCTTGTTATGTTATGTTATGTTGCCGTGCGTATTTTTTTTATCATTTTTATTCCCAATAATAACTGGATTTATTTTCTCGTCACGATCGATCTTATTTAGTCTAGTCAACAAGTGCCTTTTTGGTCAACTTTTTTCAGCAGTCTCCGAAAATTATGATTGAGGTGTCATTCGATTCGGAATGGCATCTAGATAGTTTTCAAAAAACAATGAAGTTCCGCAAGCAAAAATTACAAAAGTTATTAACAATTAACTAAAAAAAAAAAAAAAAAAGGGGGGGTTTAGTTTTTTGTAAATATCTCATAAACTAATAAAGATTTTTTAAATTTGAAAAAAGTTTCAAAAAGAGGAGGAAATTTGCTAAAAAAAAGTTCCGACTCCCGGAATTGCAGGACTAATATTTATAATTTTCCCAGAGGGTTGAAAATACACCCGAAAACCGGTACTCCAGCTTACGCAAGCCACGCCCCCTTCGGACCTTTAATGAATGAATATTATTTAAACTTATTAAATATGAAAATTAAAAATTGAAAAAATTTAGGTGCCTACAGGACAGGTCAATGAACAATAATCTGTGGTCAAAAAATTTTTATCGCGATTTTTCAATAAGTTATCCATTAATTAATTAACAATTTTTTGTAGCACAAACATTAACATTGCAAGTGCGATAATTGTTAAACTATTAATCTAAGAATTTTTTCCTTTCGTGGAGCTATTTTTCAAAGATCTTAAAATAGATTCCCGTTGGAAAAATTCAAAAATTGTTAATTTTCATTTTGTTATTAACAATTTACTAAGGTGAAAAATTATAAAGCTTTATTAAATATTGAAAAAAAATTTTTTTTCATAATATTATTATTGATCCGTTTTCTTATGATCAGAAGCTACTTAAAAATGATTTTTAATAATTTTTATCTCCTATTGTTTAAAAAATTGTTATAAACAAATGCGTTGTTTATGAGATAATTTAAAATTTTTTTTTGATAACATAATCTTTGATGATAATTATGATTTAAAAAAAAAAAAACCGTTTCTTAAAAAAATTTTTTTATTGCTGAAAAACGCATTTGTTGATTAACAATTATTTTCTCCCACTTCTAATGAACATTAAGGAACCATTTTTTTTTTAAATCATTATTTATTTTTCTTTTTAATATAAAAAAAAAAAAATTGTTTTATTTAATTTTTCATTGTTTATGTAATAAAAAATTTGTTATAAACAAATAAATTTTTACCTTTTATTTTTTTTCTTATTTTACTTATTGTCACAAAAACAGACATGATTTTGTTTTTTTTTTTAATTTTTAAATATTCGTTGTCCGTAATTTCGTCATTCTTGCCTGGTTTTTCATCCTTAAAATTATTATAATTTATAAACTAATGGAGATATGATGAAAACACTCAAGACTTATTTATTTTTTATTAGTTAAAGAATAAATTCAGCTGAAAAGTTTAGTTGTTACTAATTTATTTATTAAATTTATAGCAATTGTTAATGAAAAATACTCTGGAAAAAATTTTTTTTCTTGCTTTAATGCTTAAAAATCTTATCAATTATTAAAAATATGACTACCTCATTCGAGCATCTTGTCATTTATTGTTCATTAGTAAACAATTTTATCTTCTACATTTTAATCTTACTATTTTAATATCTACATTTTTATTTTCAGATTCTGTTTCTTTAATGTTATAATAATTCATTAATGACAATCGTTTTTTTTTTCTTAATACCATGGAAACAATGTATTCTCTAATAAATTTAAGTTATCTTTCAATGAGCAGAAAATTTTATACGAGTTCATATTCATTATCATTAAAATCTCATTTTATTATAATAGACCCTCATGTCTACGAGTAATTATGAATGGTCACTTAATGATAATATAAACAAGTCTCGTTTTATAACCAAATTGAAAAGTACTCTTGTAGCGGAAACTAACTTATCAATTAAACAGGCGAGAGAAGATGCCGATACTCTCATCATTAAAACGGCAATAGATCTTGCTGAAAAACACCCCGATAAGAAAATTGTTGTGGTTGGAACCGACATTGATCTAGCCGCATTAATGATTGCATTGACTCCTAGTCACTCAAATATTGTTATGTGGAAGCCACGTGCTTCTTCCAAACAACTAGATACAATCTATGAAAGCACGAAGAATCAACATCTAAAAGACATTATACTATTCGTTCATGCTTTTACGGGTTGTGACACAGTGAGTTCAACTTTTGGCAGAGGGAAAAAGAAATTGTTAGATTTGATTATAAAAAACGATGGAATGAAGCAGTACGTGGAAAAATTTTATGATCCCCGTGCATCCACTGAAGAAATTAAGGAAGCTGGAGAAAGATTGATGCTGTCTTTGTTTGGAGAATTTAAAACCAACGTAACTGCGAGTCAATGCCGTGTTTCCAAGTTTATGGAACTTTTGAAAAAATCTAAAAAAGCCATCAATTTAGCGACTCTACCACCTACGTCAACGGCATTGAGTTATCATTCATACCGAGTGTATTACCAAGTTCAATATTGGCTTGGTAACGATCTCAATCCGAAAAATTGGGGCTGAATAAAGACAGAAACAATGTTTCTGCCAGTTCGAACAATCGACAAATTAGCTTCTGATGAACTCTTAAAATTAGTTCACTGTAGTTGCCTCAAAAACTGTTCAAAAAAATGCGGATGCAAGAAGGCTGGTCTTCCATGTTCGTCTCTTTGCAAGCATTGCAAAGGAGAGAGTTGCGATAATTGCAAAAAGATTGCGACGGAAGATGATAATGAAGAATTCGATGATGTTGATGAAGAAAACAGTTTACGAAATGAGAATGAAGACGATAGTGCCTGTGCTGATTATGACGTCTCTATTGGACAACTTGTGGAAACTTTGCTAGGGGACGAAGAGAACGGTGAAAGCATAATACAAGAAGAAATCCCATACAAAGTTGCCGTTGATGGCGACAAAGCCATACATCAGCCGATGTTAGGCGACGAACGGTCGGCCAAGCGTTGGCAATTTTTAATGGCCCATATCTGGCAAACTGTCATTAGCCATTCAATCGTAAATAAAAATAGCATGGGATCAACATCCGTTCATCGGCCGATAATCAAATCCATACGTCCTTGCGCATGCACCAAAAATATGTTTCTCAGTTCTCAGAGCACATTTATTTCATTTACATGTCTTATGTTATAGGTTATATTGACCAATTAATTTTATTTTCACAATGTCACAAGCATATCAGCGATTAAAAAAAATTTAGAGAATTAAAAAAATGTAAATAACGGTGAACAATGCGATGCAAATATTTCTGTACATAACTCAAGTAACCTAAGTGTCAATAATAGTGTAAATGATAACAGTGTGAATAGTGATGACATTTGCATTCATTCTGATATTAGTTGTGACAATGATATTGATAATGATGAGAATGATACAAGTAATAAATTAAGACAAAAATAATGAAAGTGATGACATTGAAGATAAAACTGGTTAAAATAAAAGTTTTCAAGAAAAACTTCGACAGTGGGCCTTAAAAAATTTAAACAGTCTTCAATTAAATGTAATTGCTGAACTTTTATTACTACTAAGAGAAGAAGGACATCCTGAGTTACCAAAAACGACACAAGCTTTGTTAAAGACCAAATCCGCGTGCACCAAGTTTTTCTTAGTCAACGTATGTGTGTGAGTCGCTGTATTAGACCGATAGTCGGATACTATGCCTAGCTACAGAAAACAATAAAGCAGCGCCACGCGTATCATGTATTGTAAGTGTGTGTGTGTGTGTGTGTGTGTGTGTGTGTGTGTGTGTGTGTGTGTGTGTGTGTGTGTGTGTGTGTGTGTGTGTGTGTGTGTGTGTGTGTGTATTTCTTATTTCAGTTTATTTGTGACATCGTGACTGACCGGTTCGTACGTATTTAAATTCGTTTGTTTAAATATTGACTATTATAATAAATGTAATAAATAATTTTTATTATAATAATTATTATCTTTATTATATCCATTATTATTAAGTGTGAAAGTAAAACTTGGTTTATTGAATGAACTAATAAAGTAAAAAAAGTAAGTAAATTAAAAAAAATAATTTTAATACTGATAGTTATATTAAAAATAACAGGTACCTAACAATTGCAAATATTTTACAAAATAAAACATAAAATCATTTAAAAAATGTACAAAGACAAAAAGTTTATAAAATTGATTCAAGCTTTTGTTCTAGTGAAAATGATTTAAATATTGGGAGAAAATTATTATAAACTATTATAATTATTTCCAGCTTGCATTTTTCCGGATCAAAATTTTTGGCGAAAAAACAGCGAAAGGATGCATTTGTAAAATGGCATCTGCACTGATGACCAAAAATGTTAAAAAGTTTGGAAAATCCAAAAGTGCACGCCTCATAACGCTCAATCATTTTTTAAGAAAAAAATTAATTGTATAATTAATTAAAAAAAAAAATTATAATTAAGTAATTTCTTACAGAGTATTTTTTATTTTTTTTTTTTTTTAAATATCGGCGCCCTTTTTTTTTGTCATATGCGCACGCAGTCTAAAAAAATCTAGCTTGATCAAGTGGCGCCAAAGTTTTCACGTGACAAATAAGAAAAGTTCGTTTGGCTTTGTACGGTTGTATGCGTGAATTTTAATAAAAATTCAATTTAAAAAAAAAAATCCATAAGCTAGGCCACTGATATGAAATACGGACCCAGTTCATCGAATTCTGAAACTACTAAAAAAGGTCCGGTCTTGAAATATCAATTTGTTCGGGAGTAATCGTTGGTACATCCAAAATGGGGTGACATCCGGACGTCCACGTAAAATTTTTTTCAAAACGTTTTTTTTTTTCAAAATAGCAACATGAAATGATTTTGGAAAGTAAAAGATGGTTTAATTTAAGTGTTTTTCGGTGTACATCTACTTATATTATTGAATAAGTGTAATATGGTTGTGACAGAGGCATTTAAAGATCACAAAATTGCTTGATCTTGACGAGTCAAGTATAAAGCACAACCTCACGCGCTTCGCGCTATGAGGCGTGCAAAAAAATTATTCTGGTACTGGGAAAAGAATAAAAGGCGTGGGAAAACTTAATTTTAGCGCAACAGAAACATTTAAGTGTATGGAAGGTATGAAAATGATTTTTATATAATTGTGTTTTTTAATGCATCGAATTATTTATTTATTTTTTTATTGCAGATGTAGGAAAAGAGAAACTTGGTGACTGTGAAGATTGCAAAAATTTTGCCGGAAGTTGGCCGGTGGTTGTCAGGGCAAGGAGATCGAGAGCAGGGTCGAAAACAAAGATCCTTATCTTTATAATCTATTTAATATAATAACATTACAATAACATTATTATTAAAATAATTAATATTAATATAATTATATTAATATAATTATAATTATTAATTATAATTAATATAAAATTAATATTAAAATTAACATTAAAATTATTAATACATAATAATCCTTATAAAAATAATGAAGCAATAATAATAATAATTTCAAAGTGAAATATAAAGTGTAAGTGATTAATTATAATAATAACTATTATTACAGCAATCAGCGATTGAAGGACAAACGATTAAAATCATAATTGGCGCAGAACAGCTTGAAATTAGTAGACCGATAGTAGAAAAAATATTTGGCGCATTACTGTTTGCCGTTAATGGGCCGATAGTTCAAATGATGTCTGGCCCATTGCTGGTTGTCATCAATGACCCAATAGTTTAATGCCATTAATGGGCCGTGGTTATCATGCCAACTGTAAGCCGTTTATTGGTCATTGAAAATTGCCATTACTGTGCCATTAATCGACATTCTTGGCCCAGCAATGGCCCAGTCTAGGGCCTATGTCCAAACTTTGTATGGGAACTGAAGACTACGAGCCACCATCAAAGAAACGTTCAAAAAAATAAATATAATGTAAAATTGAATGAAAAAAAAAATATTATAATATGTTAATAAATACTTGTAAATAAATGTTGTTAAATAAAACACAATGTAAAGATCATTCTTCCTCTTTAATACGCTTAGGCTAATGAAATGTGCAAAAATGTTTATTTTACATAGTAATATTCAAAATTTGAAGTATAATTAAGTAAGATTAAAATGTAGAAGATAAAATTGTTTACTAATGAACAATAAATGACAAGATGCTCGAATGAGGTAGTCATATTTTTAATAATTGATAAGATTTTTAAGCATTAAAGCAAGAAAAAAAATTTTTTCCAGAGTATTTTTCATTAACAATTGCTATAAATTTAATAAATAAATTAGTAACAACAAACTTTTCAGCTGAATTTATTCTTTAACTAATAAAAAATAAATAAGTCTTGAGTGTTTTCATCATATCTCCATTCGTTTATAAATTATAATAATTTTAAGGATGAAAAACCAGGCAAGAATGACGAAATTACGGACAACGAATATTTAAAAATTAAAAAAAAAACAAAATCATGTCTGTTTTTGTGACAATAAGTAAAATAAGAAAAAAAATAAAAGGTAAAAATTTATTTGTTTATAACAAATTTTTTATTACATAAACAATGAAAAATTAAATAAAACAATTTTTTTTTTTTTATATTAAAAAGAAAAATAAATAATGATTTAAAAAAAAAATGGTTCCTTAATGTTAATTAGAAGTGGGAGAAAATAATTGTTAATCAACAAATGCGTTTTTCAGCAATAAAAAAATTTTTTTGAGAAACGGTTTTTTTTTTAAAATTATAATTATCATCAAAGATTATGTTATCAAAAAAAAATTTTAAATTATCTCATAAACAACGCATTTGTTTATAACAATTTTTTAAACAATAGGAGATAAAAATTATTAAAAATCATTTTTAAGTAGCTTCTGATCATAAGAAAACGGATCAATAATAATATTATGAAAAAAAAAATTTTTTCAATGTTTAATAAAGCTTTATAATTTTTCACCTTAGTAAATTGTTAATAACAAAATGAAAATTAACAATTTTTGAATTTTTCCAACGGGAATCTATTCTAAGATCTTTGAAAAATAGCTCCACGAAAGGAAAAAATTCTTAGATTAATAGTTTAACAATTATCGCACTTACAATGTTAATGTTCGTGCTACAAAAAATTTTTAATTAATTAATGGATAACTTATTGAAAAATCGCGATAAAAATTTTTTGACCACGGATTATTGTTCATTGATCTGCCCTGTTGGACTCAGAACTTTGATCTGTCCTGTAGGAGTCAGAACTTTTTTTAGGAAATTTTCTCCTCTTTTTGAATCTTTTTTCAAATTTAAAACATCTTTATTAGTTTATGAGATATTTGCAAAAAACTAAACCCCCCCCCTTTTTTTTTTTAGTTAATTGTTAATAACTTTTGTAATTTTTGCTTGCGGTACTTCATTGTTTTTCGAAAACTATCTAGATGCTATTCCGAATCGAATGACACCTCAATCATAATTTTCGGAGACTGCTGAAAAAATTTGACCAAAAAGGCAGTCGTTGACTAGACTATATTGGTTTGCCGTAAAAATGATGTTCATCCGGGCGTGCCATTTGTAGTCACTTGACTAACATTTTTATGCACGGTCAATAAATAAAATTCAAATTAATTTGATAGTAAATTTTGAATTTTTTAACTTCCCGCTAAGAAATATGAAAATTTTCAAAAATCGAGGTTATTTGTTTTACCCCGTTTTGCAAAAATCGAATTCTCATCAGATATCGACGTTTTGAGGTCCTAGGAAGCTTTCCTGACTATAGTCGTGTCGTTCACGACTAAACGTCATAAGTGCAATTTTAAGCGCTTAGATATAGAATTAGCGGAAAGTTGCAGGGATGGCCTTTAGGGTCAACCGTTTTTTAGATTTTTTTTTTTGTATTGACTGTTCAAATTTTAATGAATTTTTAGTATAGATCGACACTTGATTTAAAATACTTTTTTAACATCGGAAATTGAATTTATATCAGATGTCAACGTTTTCATAACTTGCTATTGAACCAACTACATAAATTTTTCAAACATAACCGAAAGTTGTTATTAGTTTTCGAAAATAGTTTTTTTCGTACTGATGAAGAGTTGATTTGATTCAGAAGGAGATAAGTTCTTAAATTAAGAAATTTTGTTTGGTTCGAGAATTTCACTAAGTTCAAACATTTATATGCTTAGTTAAAAATAACAACATGTTTCAAAATTAATTTCTTGGCTTAAGATTTTTTCTTTCGGTTCAAATGAACTTTTTTTTCAGTGCGATGTTGAATTTGAGGTCATCAATATTTCAACAACTAATTATCTTTTGTCGTGACACCGAATTCGATTGTATCTTACGAAGATAAGATCATTTTGATCTTTAAATTTCGAATTTATCTTCACTGAAAAAAACGAGTTTCAAGTCGCGAAAATCTAGAATCGAGACACAAAATTCTTTTCAAAATAATTTTGTTTTTGAATCAAAAATATTTTTTTTTTAACTAAGTCATTTTTTTTCCGTGTAATGTTTAAAACAGAAAAAACAAAACAATAATAGTAAAATTAGGTAACTAAAAATGAAATTATGCCAGAGCTTAAAGTGTCATTGGAAATTCAAGATAAAATAGTTATCAAATTAAAGGAGTACAGGTGATTGATAAGATTGTAACACGAGTGAGAATATAATCAACAGTAGTAATAATAGATTGATTATAATAAAAGCCGAATTGAATATGATTGAAATGGAATATCGATTTTGTAAGCACCTATTTCCTGTAAGTTACTTGATCTGGTGTAATTAGGTAATTAACTGTCTGTAATGATATAACCGGATAATTTTCCGAGTAAAATAGTTGGTAAAAACTCTTAAGGAAATAAGAAACTAGGAAAAATAAGAGGAAAGTTAGGAGTGAGGTTAAAAAGTGTAAGCTGCTGGTAGTAAAGAGCAAAATGAAAGATAAAAACAAGCTGCAAGTCGGAGATCGAGTGGGTGCAGCCGAGATGAGGGCAGTGTATTATAGGTATGAAGCAAAGAAGCTCCGAGCTTCAAGGAGTTCTATTCGGGTTGGCCCGTTTTCCGTCTTGGTCTGAGAGCCCGAGAAATAACGAACTCATTGTTCGCGTGGCTTTAAACGAAATCGCACCCCCTAAATGCATTGGACTCGGGGGAGAAAACTCTATAGCTCTGGTCAGAGAAAGCTTATGCTTTAGACGAATGAGACTGAAGATGAGAAGGAGGAGCAGGAGCAGGAGACAAAAAAAGCGCTGAAGAAAAGACGAGGAAATACTTTTTATTTTCTATGCTACTATAAATGTTACTTCCAATTCCCACCGACTTACTTCCCTTTTCAGTCTCGGCTTCACTGTCGACGTCACTTTAAATGCTAACCAATGAAACTTATATTGATAATGTCGCCGCCTAAATATTTTTATTATTATTATTATGAACTCAAACTTTTTACTTATAAAACTTAAGTACATAGTGTTGATAATGTGGTTTTGTTTTTTTCTAATTGAGAATCGCTGTTAATGTTCCATTTTTAAGTGAAATTATCATCTATAAAATTAAGAGAATAAAAAAAAATTTATATCCGGCGTATTTATATGATAAAATGGGTTTTTTTTTAGTTTAATTTCGATATATATATATATATATATATATATATATATATATATATATTAGGGTGCTTTTTTGCGACTATTTTTTTTTTTTCGCTTCCATCCCGAAATTTTGTTGGAAATACACCCAAAAAAATTCCCTGAAAGTTTGAGCCCTTAATATTAATATTAAGTACTCCTACACAGCGTGTGAAGATTTCCCATTTGAAATATACGAGAACTTTCATTTTTTTTTTTTAAATTTCTATAGCTCAGTGGCATTTCATAGCATCACTTTGACCATGGACGGGTTTTTTTCAGAATTGAATGCTCTACAAAAGTGTCCATTGTCGCGAAGTCGTAACTCATACTGGCGGGGTAGTACGGACCACCAAACCGAATTTTTTATAGAATTCTTGTTTTTTCACTCATTATCTCATAAACAACAAGACATACAGAAAAAATGTAAATGATAATTTTGTAGGAAATTCAATTCTCTACAAAAAAGGTCCTCAGCACCAAATCACTAAGATCGATATTTTCTGAGATATTAATCATTGAAGTTTACGTAGCATTGAATTTCCACAAAATGTTGAATCAAATCTTAAAAAATAATGATTTTTTTATTCGTATCATAATTATAATTAGTAATTACTTATTGATTAAGTTACAAATTTAACGTAAAAATTTTTAATTGTATTTTTCTGAAGTTTTTTATTTTTAAATAAATTTCTCATTTAAATCACCCCATAATATTTGAATTTATCATTTAATAATTCAATTTCAATGAAATTCTAGATAAAAATATATTGTGTATGATCATTACGAATAATATAGGATGTTTCTTTGTTGCTGTGTATTGTGATACTGATTAATTGCGGTTTATTTTTCTTGCTCTGGTAGTACTACTGAGCTTTCACTTGACCTTGAATGCGTTCAACAAATTTCCCCTTTAATTGCAGCGCTTTCTTTGTTTTCGCGTACTAATCCCGCGAGAGTAAGAACAAAGCTTAGTGGGCATTGATCAGTGTGACGCCGTTGTATGTATACTTTGTTAAATTTGAGGTTAGGTCGACTTTAACCATCATTAAAATGAGTGAAAAAATTGGTAATAAAACTTGGAATTATTTAATTGGATTTGAAAGAAGCCAAATAAATAATAATAAGCTGCCTTCGTATCGTGGCTTAATAAATTTTTTTATGTATAAACATCAGTCTTTAAAATTAACTATTCGAAATAGTGCTACTAGTGTTATTAACGATACTAATACTATTCGGGCTAGTTTCAAGATTCCAACTATACGTCCTCAGCACAGTCTTACGAAGTTGGAAAAATTTTATGCCGAATATATAAAAGTGAAGACACATCACAAGAGGGAAAAAAAATCGAAAGCACAAAAACAGAATGTTGAAAAGTTTAACCAAAAACTAGATAAATTGTTCGATATTTCGAATTCCACAATGGTTAAGAATTTGCCAAAAGAGCAGCAACAATTTCTGAATGAGTGTCAAAAGGGGAAAACCAATCTTCACTCGCCCGTTACTAATTTCTTGCCGGTGGAAACTTTTCAGAATAAATCTGACACTGAACAGGAGATAACAAATGAAGATAATGAGAATAATACAGACGAAATTGGTTAGTTTCTTCTCACATACAACTATAAATTATCAAGCTCAACAATCAATCATTTTTTAATAATCGAAAACAATTTCTTATAATTTAGACTCATATTTTTTCTACTTACTTGTAAAATTTAATTCGCATTAAAATTCTAATTTTCTTAACCTCATTTTCTGAAAATTGAATTCTATATAATTTTTCAATATTTTAAAATTTGTTTCTAGATTCATAACTTTTTTCTAATTATTAGTTTATCATTTTTGGTAAAATTTCTATCAAGTAAATCTGAATAAGTGAGATAAATCAAAATTTATTCGAATTTTGACAAAAATTTTGACTTGAATAAAAAAATTTGTTTTCGATTTTTTGCAGTCGAAAATTCCCACGCTATTAAAAAATTAAAGTCTCTGTAACCAATAAATTTAAAACACATATATATCATTTTGTCTTATTTTTATTGGGGAAAATTGACGGAAACTCAATTCAAAGAATATCTTTGCTTCTGGATAACAGAAGCTGAATATAAAATTTGAAAAATATTTGAATCGATTGGGTTTATTTATTTAATTCTGAAAAAATTGTTTTAGGCATGAAATTATCGCAACACCGATGCCAGCAAGTTTTTGTAGTCTATCATCAAATTCCAGTGGGTTGAAACGAACATATTCTGATTTTGAGGATGAACTCCCTGTACCTCCTAAAAAGAAAAAAATCAATATTTTTTAAGATTTGATTCAACATTTTGTGGAAATTCAATGCTAGGTAAACTTCAATGATTAATATCTCAGAAAATATCGATCTTAGTGATTTGGTGCTGAGGACCTTTTTTGTAGAGAATTTAATTTCCTACAAAATTATCATTTACATTTTTTCTGTATGTCTTGTTGTTTATGAGATAATGAGTGAAAAAACAAGAATTCTATAAAAAATTCGGTTTGGCGGTCCGTACTACCCCGCCAGTATGTGTTACGACTTCGCGACAATGGACACTTTTGTAGAGCATTTAATTCTGAAAAAAACCCGTCCATGGTCAAAGCGATGCTATGAAATGCCACTGAGCTATAGAAATTTAAAAAAAAAAAAATGAAAGTTCTCGTATAATTCAAATGGGAAATCTTCACACGCTGTGTAGGAGTACTTAATATTAATATTAAGGGCTCAAACTTTCAGGGAATTTTTTTGGGTGTATTTCCAACAAAATTTCGGGATGGAAGCGAAAAAAAAATAGTCACAAAAAAAAAAAAGCACCCTAATATATATATATATATATATATATATTATTTATTTGGCCGTGAGATCGTAATCCCTTGTGGCCATGCATAAGAACAAATACATTTTTACATTGGTTTAATACATAATATTAATATTAATATAAATATTAGGGTGTGCCAAAATGTAACTTCCTTGATGGACCTCTTAAAATTGAAATTTTGAGTTCCGCTTTTAACAGGAGTTGTGTTTGGGCATTTCCTGACATATTTTGAGCGTTAAGGATTTATTTGATTTTCATAGAATTTTTTACCAGGAGTTTTGTTTAGGCATTTTTGCTGGAATTTCAAAATTTCAAAATTTGGCCGAACAAAACTCCTGCTAAAAAATTCTATAAAAATCAAATAAATCCTTAACGCTCAAAATATGTCAGGAAATACCCAAACACAACTCCAGTTAAAAGCGGAACTCAAAATTCCAATTTTAAAAGGTCCATCAAGGAAGTTACATTTTGGCACACCCTAATAAATATACATTTAAGTTAAATTAAATTAATTTAATCAGTTCCACATCAGAAATAACTATATATAGCTTTTTAATTAATCGATTCTTGACTACAAAATTTTAGTATAATTGGAAAGATCTTGACCTGAATTTTTGGTTTTTAAAAGTTTCATATGTTTTTTAAAGATTGATAATTTGTTATTACAAATTTTTAGAGTAGTTGTAAATAGATTCGAATTTCGTGCTAGATAAAATTTATTTACTTTATTTTGTACATGTCAAATATTAATTCATATAATTCAGAGGATAAGGAAAATTAAGTGACGGTCATTTTATAAAATGGGTTTCTACAGTTTAATTTGATACTATCTATATATAAATTTGATACTAGGAAAGTAATCTGAATTTATTATCTGAAAGTGTAAACTCGGAAATTAATAAAAAAAAAATTACTCTTTTTTTTATAAATGTAATGTCAATTATTATTTACAATCCAATTTAATAGTACATTATTTAAGCTTTAGGCTATGAAAAGGTTGGCATAACGAGCGAAGCGTGTGCGTCAACACACGAGCGTGAAAACCGCATCCACTGGGTTCATATATTAAGTCATATAATTAATTAACGTAACACAATATTATGATAAAAAGAAAACAATTAGTTACAGAATGGGAAAATAAAACAATGAAAAATTATTCATTTTTTATAGCATAATTAAACATTCGTCTCATTTCCACATTATAATATGACCTTTCATTGTTTAATCACAATATTGTGCAAAATATTGACATGGGTCTTTTGTTTTCAATGAAAAAGTGAGAAAATTAATGTAAATTAATGTAATTTAAATTCAGCATTAATAAAGCAATATTAATGCGTCAAAAGTTTGTAATAATTCTAATACCAATAATAAAACTATCCGTACGAAATAATCTAAAAGTTATAACATACTTATAAATATAAATATATGTACATAAACGAAAATAGGAGTCCAATCGACGGCAGTAACCGTGAAACTCGGCTCATTTAAATGCTAATGAGCGACAGAACTTGTCCAGGTTCACCAATTGATGACACTCGACACAACGTGCACTTGACGCTAAAACTCTCAGTTAGCTTAAACTTTTGTGCTCTCTACATGCACCTTGATTTTCAACATCGATCTGATGACTGGGTTTTAGCATCCATTTTCTTGATGTATCTATATGGAAGAGGAGGTGAGTATTTGTGCACGGGAGTAAGTAGCATGTGGTGCATTAAAGTGCACTCGGATAAAGCAAAAAGCCCTTTGACGCTTTTCAATGATGCTTTATTAATATATAGCTTTTTTTGCCTCGGGGACTGCGTCACATGACTCCAGCGTCGGGGTTATAGTTATAATTTATGATATGTACCTATTGCATGGAACAAGGAAATATTTATCGTAGAATGAATCTTAAGACTATTGAAAGCTCATTCAGCAATATTCGAGTCTTTCAATTTATACTTATTCTTATTATACTTTACTACTTAACTCTCATGCTGAGGGTTTTATTTTTATACTTCTTTTACTCGTTCAATTTCTTATCATTGTTTTGATTTTTGTGGATTATATGGTCTTTTCAAGTTTTTTTTTATATAACTTCATAATTCTTCGACCAATCGATTCAAGACCATCTAAAAACTATTTTTGGTTAAAAAAAAATTAAAATTAAACATATTCAAAAGATATCGCAACTTAAAAATTAAAAAAAAATCTTGAAAATTTTTCAGTTGATTGGAAATTCATTGAATTTGATCTAATAAATTTTTGAACGAAAAATAATTTACAAAATTCAAAAAATATTTCCAATGACTTCTAAGTATCTTCCGTTAAACATTCAAATTTTTGAGAAAATTGACTGAAATTTTATTTTTAAATAACTTTTGACTTTTTTTTTACTATCAATGACCTAATTAAATTTAAAAATGTAACTGACGACTTGAGAACATTGATTTTTGTAATGCAATTAGTCCTATATTTTACGTCAATTACTATGAATAATGAGTTTGAAAAGTAAACTTTAACATTTGACACACTGAACTTTTTCGAGCTAATAATAGAAGCCCTAAAAAATAAACTTTTATGATATTAAAAAAATGAAATTTTTATAAATGGAAGCGTGGAAAATAAAACTTTTATAAATTATAACTTCAGAAAATTGAACTCTCTACAATTTACGTTTTCGATTTGAGCGCTTGCAACAGAGTTATTGACAAACCAATGAGCTTGAAACCGTTTTATGCTTTTTTAGAGGATCCGTTTGTTTGCAATTTAGTCGGATGTTTTTTCAACTGAAAACAAAAAAAAACTATTAATTATTCAAATTCATCTAACTGAAAGGTTCAAATTTTCAACTGTTCTAAAGTTTAGATTTTGTGAATGATAAAGAACTTAAAAAATATTGAAGCTATTTATTTTATCTCAAAAATAGATCAAAATTTCAATAAATTTCATTGAATATTGAAAATTTTAGTTTAAAATTTTTTTCTCGCAAAATCAATCGAACACTTTAGAATATAAATTAAAACTTCTCGATAGAGTTCAGCGAGAGTGCGGTAATAAATATTTACAGCAAGTACGCGCTGCACTTCTCTATAAACCTCCCCAGCTCTTAATTGATAAGTAATGAGACCCTGCAAAGTGCTAAATTTATATTAATCCAATGCGGCTCTTCGATAGATCGATAGGCATTAAGTGGATCGAATCGGAATCGCCATACGGATTTAACGGTTAGTTTGGTTTAATACAAAAGTGAACTGTAAAAGTTGAAGGCCAGCACGGAAATAGAGAAGAATAGTTCGAATTCAAAGGGTGCATTCGGTGTGCAACAATGTATTTAATTGAAGCTAGCTGCACTTCAGCTATGCGTTCCGTCTATATTTATATATTTGTTCGTCCAAGTTTTATTCGCAGCGCTAAATTTTATTTATTCTCCTTTTGTTTTTTGGGTTTTACACATTACCCGTCTCCATTGTTTGTATTATAAAGCAATTGTTTCGTAGCGCCAGAGGAAAAAAGTTATAAACACATATCGTTATTTTCATTTTTCAACATGGTTTTAATAAATATATTCTTTCATGGGCGAGAACTTTTTGTTACTTTTAGATATTATTCAGCTGTCAACTGAATATCGTTTGGTCTTCGCTCCAATGTGCAATAGAATCGTGCAAATAAATGTTTACATGAAATGCAAATTCCAACGATTTTTTATATTGTTTGTGTCAACTTTAAAAAAATCGATTCCATATATATATATATATATATATATATATATATATATATATATATGGTTTTAATGCGATTGATTGAAAAATTAGAAAGTTAACTCTATGATTTTTTTTTATACTAGCTATTACTCGCCTGCTCCGCTAGGCGCTTTATAGAATTGCATTTTTAGATGTAGACTTGAAATTTAATTAGAGTATTGTTTTGACTTGCACAGATTCCCAATTCTATCGAATTGGCATGCACCTTTTATCCATGTAATTATTCTAGCTAATTCATTATAACTTTCAATGTGCAATCATTATAACATTCCCGTGTCTTTATTACAAAAATGAAGAATAATTGATACATATGAAAAAAACAAATTTATTTTAAACAAATGAACCGTTTATTTGAGAAACCCCACAAGTTATATGGAAACCTCATATGACTTATGGGGTTTCTCAAATAAACGATTCAAATGACAATCAAATAAAATAAATTTAGTTACAATAAAAATTCATCATTTCTAAGTAAAAAAAATATAGGTTCCGGATAAGTTATCACAACCATGTCATATACTAAAACCTTCTCCGAAACACGCTGCATCTTATAGTATAAATATTATTCCAATCGGTTCAGTAGTTTTCGCAGTGTAACCAGACGAAAAAACCGGCTCTCTACTTATTAGTATAGAACTTTGAAATAGCTTAACTGATTGACTAAAAAATACGATCAGATCTAAGTTTCAGATTCGAAAGATATATTTGAACGCAAAGTCGCATCTCTTAATCGGTTAATCAATTCTTAAGATATATCACGAGACAAAAAAAAAGTTACAGACATACGAAAGTTTTTCCAAAAATAGTCACAATGATTTTCTGGAGCTTCAAAACGTCGAAATGTAATTAAAACTCAATTTTCTCAATTGGACTCTAATCAATAACTTCCCAATTTTTTTAAATTTTTAATTTTTTAAAATATAAGGTTAGAAATATTGAAAATTGATCATCTTAATAATCTATTATCATTAAAACGATTCAAAATCGATGAGAATAATGGCCGTTGATGGAAGGCAAAGCTCAACTTGTTCTTTAAATAACAACGAGCGAAGTAAAAGCTGTCAATAGCACGTTTATTTCAATTCAGCTCGATCGATTACAGAGAGAAAGTCCTTGTTTTCTTTTGTTATCAAAAACGGAAATAATCAGCAGAATGAACTATGAACTCGATCGAATCAGGAAATATTCCTTTTTTTTTCTTAATATACTTTTAATAAGAGGGTGTCGGTTCAATTAACGCGATCGAGTATCTATCCACCCACGCGAACATGTATGTGAACACTCATTTCGACGAATGAGAGACTGGGGAGTATCGAGTTTTTTCATTAAAAAAATGACAGGAATTTACTTCAGTGAATTTTAGTTAGGAAATAAACATACTTTGATAATACAAAACATTTTGCTAACTACAATTTACTGAAGTGAGGATATTTCAATTTAATTGTTGAATTTGAAGACACAGGAGTAATTTTTACTCTTAATGATTTTTTGACAAATACTAACTAATATTGTAAAATTACATAATTTTAAGAATGTTTTAAACTAATTGTTGATTGATAGATAGTTGATAGATTGTCGATATATAGATAGTTGATAGATAGACGATATAGATGTCTTGTGAGTAGGTATGTGACTGATGATTTTTGTTTGAGGTAATACAGTCAGAAGTTACATTTTGAGGAAATGAGGAAAGGATCAATAGGTGTGGTTACGTTATTTGTGCAAAATTATTGGTAGTCGAAAATTGTAGGCGTAAAGAAGTAACTTGAAGGTAGAGAGAATAAGTCGAAAGCGGATGTTATGCACATGTTTGACAGAAAATATTTTACTAAAGATTGGGAACAACATTTGTCGTAGGATGCAATAATAAGATGATAAAATAAGAAACTTCAAATTTAGACTGAAAGGTTTAGTTTCAAGTGAGCGACAGCAAATTCTGAAGAGAAAACTATTTGAAAGAATATTCAATAGCTTAAAGAAAAGAAAATAGGCTTATGAACATAAATAGTATAAAATTATTTTCTAATGGTAAAGTTTTTTTTAACAACAAAAGTTTTAGTTAACAAATATACTTAGATACATATAAAAAATATCTGGAAAAAGGGTTGAGCCTGCAGGCCATCCGTGGAACTTCCCGCTACGTAAGAGTTCAAAATGCTCGAGAAATTATCTATTCCGGAGTTTTGAGCTCGAAAATCTAGTAGTTGCTGGCAGCATACTTTTTGAAAATTTTTAATGGCGATATCTTTCGATTGAATTAATCGTTTTTGACAAGACTTACAGTAATCGACGCAGATTTTTAAGAGCAAAAAGATTATTTATTACCTACCAAACGATTCGACGTAAAATTTTGAAGTTACGTTAAAAAAAACTTTTTTGGAATTTTTAAAAGCTGGACATCTTGTGAACGAATTCACCGATTTTAACGAGATTGGCGGCTTTCGATGCAGTTTCTTAAGCACTTAAAAATATTTCATTACAACAAAAACAATTTGAGAAGAAATTTCTTAGTTGTTTGAAAAAAACACATTTTTCAAAATTTTTTGTTGACGGTTTCTTTTCAACGCGTCAACCGATTTCAATGCGGCTTGGTCCAAGTGATGTCGTTTTTCTAGTTTAAGAGCTGATTCAATAATGGAATTGATCGTTACGCCTGTTAAAAAGTTATTCCAAAGAAATTTTTTTTTGAAAAAATCTATTTTTGAGATTTCTCAGAATCTACTGGTCCAACTCGGTCTAAATAACAGAAAATCTAAGTTTGGTGAAGCCCTTATGAATGCCGTCAAGTTCATTCAAATCAGTCGAGCCGCTATGAGATTTTCATAGCGGGAAGTTGAAAATATATCTAAAGATTAACAAATAATTTACTGCTAGACGAAACAAAATAATAATTACAATATTTATCCCACTTCATTCAATTCAATTACGCTGAAAAAGAACTACTCGATTCAAAAGAAATATTCTTAATCCAAAAAATATTATTTAGAAGAGCATCTGCGACTAAATAGTAATTTCGGACAATGTGTTACATAGCTTTTGGCGCGTAGGTAATCAAAAGATCCGGGTCCGATCTCCGGTTCGTGATTTATGATTTACTTTTTTGGCTATCCCAATTATTTTCACTGAATTTTTTTAATTAACTCAAAATAACAATAAAATTTTGAAGACAAAAATTTCAATCTTCGAAGTCACCTTTTTAGCATAAGAAATTTAAAATCTTTAATTAAGAGTATATTATCTTATAAATTTATTAGACCGGAAATTCCGGTTTAATTCGAAAAAATTACTTTTGTTCGTCAATGATAACTCAAGGAACAAATCAATCGATTTTTACCAGCTTGGCGGCGATCGACATGGTTTTTTTATGTTAAGAGCTGATTAGTTTTTGAAATCGATTGGTCAAGCCGTTTAAAAATTATTCCAAAAAAACCACATTGGAAAAAATTTTTTTTCCTAGTTTTTTTGAGATTTCCAAAATGTATTGGTCCGAATCGGTCCAACTTGTATTCAAAATCTAAGTTTGGTCAAGCCCTTTTGAATGGCACCAACCGCGATAAAATCGGTCAAGCCGTTCAAAAGTTATGAGAGGTTTACATCCACACACACACACACACACACACACACCACCGCGGGAATAGTCAGGGAAATTTCCTAGGACCTCAAAACGTCAAGATCTGATGAAAACTCGATTTTTTAAAAACGGGGTAAAACCAATAACTTCCAATAACTTCCAATAAATTTTCAATTTTCGTAGCGGGAAGCTAAAAAAATTTGTTGAACTGTGAACATTTTTTTGCCTTATCTTCAACTTTTATTCCTTTATTAGAGAATAAATTTTTTGAAAAAATCTAAATTTAATACATTAAGGAGTTATATACAGTTAGAGTTTTCAAAAAATCGATTTTTTTTTTATTTTATCTTCTTAATGTACATATATTTAAGAATACACACAGAAAATTGTATATCGTTCCGGTGAATATTTTCGAAGTTACACGCAAATAAAAAAAAAATTTGAATCCTATGTAAAGTGCTTTTCAAACTTTAAACGCGTTTTTCTCAAAATGGTGTTTACAAAGTCGGTGACTAACATTACTCGAAAACGGCTAAACCGATTAGTCTCAAATTTTAACACGAGCTTCTTAAATATATTTTTTAGTAATTAATCGAAGATTTTTTCTCACCGATAAATATTTTTTTTTTATAAACAATTTAAGGCCGAAATTTTGATCAAAAATCAATTTTTTTTTTTTTTTAGAAACCGCCATTTTGTCAAAAAAATTTATTTTGCTTATTCCTTCGATTAATTACTGGATTTAATATTACTTTAACGAAATCTGTTCGGTTTTTTAATTTCAGAGGATTCAGTTCAGAGATATAGTAGTCACCGCAAAACGTCTTTTTTGAGAGGTGCTCCCAGAGATCAGCTGTAGCTCCTTTCCAAATAAATATTTTTACTAATACTAAGTCTTAAAATACAGTTAAAAGATACCATAATATGTGTACAAATTTTTAGATCAATAAATTTTAAAGTTTTCTCAGAAAAAATTCTGGAAAATTCGCTTTTTTTCGGCCTTCTAACTGTATACAGGGTGTCCCAAAAGTCACGGACGCCATTGTAGCATCTGATGAAAAAAATAATTCTGAGACGAAAAGTCCTTAGCCATTTTTCAATTAACCGCATAGATAATTAACAATTAATTAAAAATAACGTCTCTTTATTTGTTAGAGAGAGAGCGCCAGTGTCCAGTAAAGTATGTGCCAAACAAAGACACAACTAACTGTATGACTAACTAGTTTCTATAGCTACGTAGTCACACAAGTAAGTAAGTATTTACTTACACATTCACACGTGCAAGCGTCTTCGTTGGAACGCACTTGATTTGACACTAGTGCTCTCTCTCTAACGCATAAAAGGACGTTATTTTAATTAATAATTAATTATCTATGCGTCTGATTAAAAAATGGCTAAGGACTTTTCGTCTCAGAATTATTTTGTTTATCAGATGCTACAATGGTGTCCGTTACTTCTGGGACACTCTGTATAACCCCTTAAAGCAATAGTACAATATTTCAAAGAAAATATTTTTCTTAAACCAAGTATTTTTTTCTTTCAGTCTGCATTACCTCGAACTTCGATTTTTGCCTTGGTAATGCCAGTAATTATCATATGAAATTATGATGATAAAGTGTAATCGGAGCGTGATAAATGGCATGTAGAAAGCAGCCATTATTCATGTGGGTAGTTTGTAACTCGCAGGAAGCAAGGAACAGGGAACAGAGAAGAGCTTGCTTCTAGTACAGAAGCTAGAAGCTCACTGGAGCCGTACCAGTAAATGAGGAAGGAGCGACGTAAGCGTTCGCAAACTGGCAACATAACGCAGAAAGAAAAAGTGAAGACCATAATGTGGGATCATGCCTTAAGTTTATTGTTTATGGGCACTCGTAAGTTGGCAGTGCGGGTCGCGTTGGCCGGCACTTAGTGGAACAATCAGGGCTACTTGTTTAGCCAGCTCGCGCTCATGGATTTTGTGGTCACGGAACTGGAACCTGACCAATGCTCATGAATACACATTAATGTCGGTCCAACGAGGCATCCAACCATCCCCATATCGTGTCGCAGTTGCGGTTTATAGTCTAAAGTGGGTATATATTCGGGTTATACCTGATTCTACTATCCATAGCTGCTATTGGTAGTAAGTAAAAGCTTCTGCCCTTGTGGTACTATCAACTTACCCCTTCGCAGTTTCGGTTGAGGTAGTTGTAACGATTTCATCCAGTTCCGTTTTTTCTTACTTATTTTGTCTTTTCTGTTAAACTCATCCTGTACTGAGGTTCACATAAACAAAAATAAAGCTGTGCTTTTACCTCGTCAGGGAATTATAACTCAGCCGCTGAACGGTATCTGCCGATTCAATGAACAAATAAATAAATAACTTTTGTTTTGTTTAGTTTTTGTGTCGTATAAATTTAAAGTTGTCGCTTCTTCTTATTCTAGATAGGGTTCATTCAATATTTTTAAGACTTACCTCGGTTTACTCCTCTTTCAATTTAAATTATCTTTTCGATCTTAATACACTTTTTTATCCGAGTCAGTTATTCTCGTTTAATTCAATTAAGGCTCAGAATATACCATTAGTATGGCTATTTCTTTATAATTGACCCTTCATTTTGCTGAGCTCATTTTTGCTTGGTGATACCGTTTCGATTCCCAGCTAGTGCAAATTGTCATTTTACAAAATTTGAAAATTTTTAATTCTTTTAACTGGTTAAGGACAACATAATTATGTAATTACTTTATATAAGCTTTAATTTATCACACAAATCAGTTCTTGAATCAATAAACTCTAACTCTTGGATGAACAGAATAATTCTATGGAATCTTACTCCAATAAAACGCAACCAATTCGATTGAATCGACTGAAAACAACACAATTTGGGATTGAGTTGCAGTAGTTATTGAACAAAGGTACATAAAAAAGTAAAGGTCTTTATCCAATAATTTAGAAACCAAAAGAATAAATTATTGAAGCAAGACAACTGTTTTTTTTTTTTTTTTTTAATAATTTTAATAAAGTTGGCTTTTTTATCAGTGTATAAAAAATTTTAAAGGTAAAACTGGTGATAAAGTGATAAACAAAAAACTTACCAAGACTTCTTTAAATCGATCGTAAATTTCAGGTCATGTATTCAAAAGTCTACCTCCCATTGAATTATTATTAGGCCAATTAAGGGTTCGCTGGCTCAGTAAGCTCAAGATGATGTGTAGTAACGACAGAGCAGCTAAGAGCCCTGTTGAAAATAAATAATTTTAAAAACAACGACGATAACAATAAATAAAATTTTTAATATAACCTCTAGTGAGTTATTTTAAGGTATGCTTAAATATAAAAGTCGGAAATTAAAAATATTAATAATATTTAAATTTTCTTAAGTTAGTTGAATTAATATGTAATTAATTTTAATTTGAATAGGAGTTTTGTTTTATTATTGAACGTCTTTCTCAGTTGTAAATCTCATTATTTTGTTCAGCAAACAACTTCAATGTTGTATTAATACCTACACAAGTTACAAAAATATTGAAACGAAAAAAAAGAAAGTAATAAAATGTATTTAATTTAAATAGTAATTTCCATTTTTTTCCAGTAAAAATAAAACTGAATACATTCTTCTTATTCTTTTTTTCATGTTTGGTCTCTGTTTATCAGAAAACGTGTTCAATAGTGTGAATGCCTCAGAGTATCATGCTGTTTGTTGTTCCTGAAAAAGGACAAGCTGAAAAAAAGTTGAATAAATTTTCTTGCTTTCGTGAATGCTGACAGAGTTTTTGCCTTTTATGTCTTCTATTCGAATGAACCCAAGTGCATCTTTTCTTCGCTCATTTTTCGATCCTCTTGTGCTTGTGTGAGAAGAAAGCGGAGAGTATGGAGGCACTTCCTCTGCGAGTTTGTACCGGTACGCGGAAAATATACTTTATGTTCTAACATAGAGCATCTGTCACTTAAAAAATGGGCTTCTTAAAATGTTAGACGAAAGCTAGATATATGAGACCCCTGAATGCAAAGGAAGTGCCAGCTATCCATTAATTTGACCCTTTTTTCTTTGCTTTCGCAGTTTTATTTTTCCGCGGCCGCAGATGGACTTAACAAATCACTGGTTCAAATGAAAACTGAATTTACTCGGCTTCATCAGCACGTAAATCCACTTCCTTTCCTCCTTCCGGTTAAAAAAAGTAACTCATTTTTTCTTCCTTTTGCTCTCTATTCTTTTATTTCATCTTCGCGAATTTAAAACTATTTTTTTCTTTTTTCTGGTAATACTGTCGATAACGAATAAAACAAGAGTAAAACTTACTTCTTTTACTGGATATTAAAGTTGATTTCACTAGGCGGAAATGACAGAGAGTAGAAAGCTTAAAAAAATCAATGATTTATAAACATAAGTTTTTTATGTATATTGTTAGAATTCATCTCTGTGAAGGAAAATCCAAAACTATCAGAGTCGTGATTTACGTAAATTTTGATAAAAATTATATACTTTAATAATTACGTAATTAAGGTATTTGAGATAAATAACCATGTTAATTTTGAAAAAATATTGTAATTATTGATTTTAAATACTTGAGATTTTTAAACTATTTAGTGTTAATAAAAAAAAATACTTATACAATTAAAGAAAAAAATTCCTGATTGAAGAAAAAAATTATTTTGAATTATTATAAAAGTTAATAACTTAACTCTTCGATTATTTTTGGTACTTTTTTATTTATTAAAAAAAAAAAAAACTTGAAGTGCATCTAAAAATTTTTAATTATTTAATTATGTGGAAGAATAATCACACTCTTGAAAATACAAATATCTGATAATCACTCATTTAGTTATTTTTTATGATGTTTACATTATTAATTTTCGTAAATACAAATTTTTGAGCTACAAAGTTACGCAATTTTTCAAAGTTATTAATAATTTTGTTTTACTCTAGGGATTTTATATTTTTGGTTGAAGAACAAGTTTCTTCATTTAAAATACCAAAAAATTTTTTAATGAAGTTTACACAAATTTGAGACTTATTTTTGATAATATAGAAAACAACAAAAATTGCTGCGTGAAATATAGATTATTTTATTTGAAAATAGTAGGTACTTTATTAAACAGGTAAAATTTTTCAATAAAAAATTTTGTTCTCTTCATCTTTGAATTGTATTTTCTTTATGCCATTTATTGGAAAATACAAATTTTTAAAAGTTTATTTTTCTTAAATCAAACCATTTTTTTAGCATTGCAATTTCAAAATAAATGTATTGCGCGATTTCTGATCTATTTATAAACTCCAGAGAATTTCCGTCCAAAATATACAATCCACAATTCAGTAGCAATTGTGCAGACTTATATTTATTACCAAAGACAATTTGTCTAGGATATTTCCAGCGTAATTTTTCTTAACAATTATTTGTTTGTTTTTATCTGAGTTCTCAATCCGGTGTCTGGCTGTCTAGTCTATTTCGGTTCTATTCTATTTCGAAAAAGATACTTTCAAATGTTCCAATTGGAGAATCTCCAAACGCGACTTTTTAACAGGATTTGCACACAAGTACACCCTGCCCTGAAAGTAATTCATGAAACTTTTATTTTATCTATTCTCTTCCATCCGTATTGTCCTCTACTCCGTCTCTTTTATTTTAACCTCCAGAATAATTAAGATTTCATTTCCCAAACTCTCATCCTCACGTTAAATTACAAACAACTCCTCCGCTACACCTGACAATCTACTTTTAATGCATTTTAAACTCTTCAGTTTCAATGCCTTTATGTCTGGAATAAGACCATTGAATTACCATTTTTTTTATTTTATCTCTAAACTTATTCTTTTATAATTTACTAAATAATGGATTTTGTAATTTTTTTACATTACACTGTAAATCGATTACATTTTTTTCATCGGATATTTCACTGATAAAATCAATAATGATATTAGTAACCATTTTTACTGTAATTTTATATTACGTCGGAGTCCCTTGAGTGACATCATATGCAGGGGTTCAATTCGCGGCGAAAGAAAAATTTATATTGCTGAGGGGAGATCCAATTTAAAGAGTTATATCATATTTTAAATATTTGTTTTTAGAAAATTTTTTCATTTTTTCGGAAATAATAACCTTATCATTTTAAAAATACTTGAAAAAAATATTTCAAAAAAGTTGGTCAGTATACAAATTTTTAATGATCTCTAATAAAAAAAAGGCAAACTCGTTTCTTATAAAAGCAAGTTTCAAGATTTTGAATCTTCTGAAACTTGATAATATCCTCCTTAACCTTAAGACTTCTAAGAGATTGTTAGTAAAGTTAGACCTCATTCTAGTACTAGTTTATTGTATTGTCTTAGTGATTCCAATATAAGCCCAAGAACCCAAGATGTTTACACGAAACAAGATCTTTATTCAAGTTTTCGTAAGTTTGCCACTTTGGAACGGTTAATTGAAAATTTTACTTTGACTTCTATTTTTGTCTTAATTACTACTTAGTGAGTTTCAAAATTTGTAGAAAATTTTACGGAATAAAAAATAAAATTTTTGTAGTAGGGTATGCAATTTTGAACTCATTGGTAAAAAGAATGTTCAGATCGAATTATAATGAAGTTGTGAGTTAATAGTAAATTCAAATATTTGAAGTTATTTTTTATCGAAGAATTTTATTTTTCTATGCTCATGGAAATATTTTTTTTAATCAACTAATTTTTAATTAATTAGTTAATCTAGTTAGTTAATTAGTTAGAACGTAGCAGAAGGTTATATTGAACATTCTTTAGCAAACTGAAGACAAATCTACCAACAAATAATTTCTTCTCACCAAGAAATTTCACCTAGTTCTACTTCCATTGTCAAGTTCCATCTGGTACTATTCTCAAATAGTACCAACGAAGCTCCATCTACCTCCACTGCCAATCAAAACAATCCAAAAACAAACTTGAATGATGATGGTATGCCCGTATAAAATTTCTTACAGCCTGATTCCGATGATGATCTTTTTTTTGAAGCTCATTTGGATGATAATTTTGATAGTAATAAAAATTTAAATCCATCTGCGATTACTGAAACTGATGATCCTGTTCCAAAATCTACAGAAATTATTAATACATCTGAGCATAAATCAGTTCCAAAAGTGAATTCAACTCAGAAAAGAAAGTTGAATGAAATTCGCAAAACAGGTTGTGCTGAACGCTTCAAAAAACTTAAAAAATTTCAGGCTGACTCAAAACCATCTGTGACAGAAAAATTAAAAAATGATGAAGTAGACTCCATGACAGTAAATTCTTCATTCGTAAAAATCGAAAATTGTACTATTGGACACTTGACGATTTATAAGAATCAATGCAACTGCGACAAGATAAATAATCCTTAATTTTTATAACTATCTATAGATATTGTATAAAAAATATTGTGTTAAATACGGTCAACACAAAATAAGTGTTAAAATTTAACACCCTTGTGTGTTAAAACAACACAAAGTGCGTTGAATTTTAACACTAATTTTGTGTTGACCGTATTTAACACAGAAATTGTGTTGATTTTACACAATATTTTTGACTGTGATAAGTTTGTTTATCATTACTATCCTTGATTAAGAAACAGTATTGAGACAAAAAAAAAATATTGAAAAGTATTGGTTTTTTAATAAATCCAATACTTTTTTCTTTGTCAAAATATTTTTTTTTATTCAAGGATTTGTCATTAATGTTATTTATTAATTAATTTTAATTAAATGCTGTCTTAAATATTAATTTGCTGATTAATTTGAACAATTAAAATGAGTTTATATGTTAAAAAAAAAAAAAAAATAAAGATAAACAAAAATAAATTCTGATCTTAACAAGGTTTAAGTTAAAGCTCGAAATTCGGTCCATGCCACCAGAGAGCGTGTTGTTTTAGCTTTAGCGTTGGTATACCTCTTGAAGCGCAGTCAGCGGGGTTTTATTTTCCTGGAATAAATTTCCAGGAGACATCTCGAAGCGTTTCTTGGATTTTTCCCACTCTATTGCGGACGAATGTCTTCCAGCGGGTTGCTGGACTTTTAATCCATGTGAGAGTCACGGCGGAGTCAGTCCAGAGATTGATCCTGACTTTTTCTAGCGACTGAACTTCCTTGACATGAAGCATCAGTTGTGTAAGCAACCATGCAGCAGATAATTCCAAGCGTGGAATTGTCATGGTCTTCAGCGGTGCTACTTGCGTTTTTGAACACAAAAGTGAGACCTTTGTGTTCCCATCAGCGTCAGTGACTCTCAAATAAACAGCGGCAGCCATAGCGTTTTGCGAAGCATCTAAGAACCCGTGCAATTCTATTGTTGCTCCAAGTGCAATATTATTCCAGCGTGGAATGCGGATGGATTCGATATTTCGAAGGTCCTCGCGGTATCCAGTCCATTTATGAATGAGCGATGGTGACAATTGTTCGTTCCATGACACTCTATCTAGCCACAGATCTTGCATGAAGATCTTGGCCTTGACGACAATTGGTGCGAGAAGTCCTAGCGGGTCATACAACTTAGCGATTTCAGACAAAATAGCTCTTTTTGTCTTAGGTGTCTCTGGCGGTAGCGTGAACTTGAACTGGAGAGCGTCAGTGTGTGAATTCCAGTACATGCCCAGAACCTTTACTGGTGCATCACTGATTTCTTTAAGCGGTGTTTCTAGCTGCTTTTCTGGAGCGACTTCAGCGAGCAGCCTTGGACTATTACTAGCCCATTTGGTGAGCGGAAAGCAGCCTGCGGCGCACAGAGCTTTTGTTTGCACTACAACCTTTATAGCGTCTTGTTCGTTGTCTGCTCCACCGTAGATGTCATCTACGTAGCGTGTTTCCAACATTGGAGCAACAGCTAGCGGAAAGCGGTGTCCTTCATCCTTGACTAGTTGGATGAGCACACGTACAGCGTCAAAAGGTGCACTAGCGGTCCCGTAGGTGACTGTCTTGAGACAGTAAGCGTCGACTAGGTCATTCTCATCTATCCAGAGAATGCACTGAAGCGGCCAATCAAGCGAATCAACCTCAATCTGTCTGAACATCTTGGTGATGTCAGTAGCGAATAGAATCCTGTTGCAGCGGATTCTCAACATCACGTCGAAGATGTCAATTTGCGTTTTGGGTCCTGCGTGTAGAATGTCGTTCAATGAAATTCCTGTAGATGTTGCACAGGAACCGTTGAACACTAAGCGGAGCTTCGTAGTGGTGCTATCAAGCTTCAATACCCCACGGTGAGTCAAGAAGTAAGCGTTTGCGGGCAAGTCGTTGATTGGAACTCGTACCATGTGCCCTAGTTGTATGTATTCTGCCATGAACGCACGGTACATGTCAGAATATTCTTTTTCTCGCGACAAGCAGGTTATTAATCTGCGGAGTGACCCCATGGCTGCGTTGATAGAGTCACCAAGTTGACTCTCGGAAGTTCAATTGTGCTCACACCTAGTGAACTTTCTGCGGAGACATTGCCAATGCCCTTGAGCATGACCATGTCGCGTTGTAGCGGTTGTCCAAGCTTCATGAAAAGCGTCTGTCTCATAAATGAGAGCTCTGAGCCTTGATTGATCAAAACTCTTGCGGTGATGGGATTACCCAGTGTGGCCAGAACGTGCTCTTTTCTTACCCCCACTTTGTAGGCCACTCTCATCTGACTACATTGAAAAGCGGTACAAAGTGGGGGTAAAAAAATCGCACGATCTGGCCACACTGGGATTACCATGATGCGGACGGACCTGGACTAAAGCGGTAGCTAGCAAGACTTGAGCGGAAAGTGAACCTGAAATAATCAACGGTTAATGTCAAGCTGTAAACGGTCTAAAGGAACGATTAGTTGCCTGTGCGGAAGATGTAGGCTGTGGCGAAGCTGATTTCGTTGGTGCATCCAAACTGGATGAACGCGTGGTGACGTTGACCACATTTTCGGCAATCTTGAGCGGTCTTGCAGTCTGCGGCGCGATGCGGAACACGACAGTTGAAGCACAAGTTGCATTTTTCAACTATCTTGCGTAGTTCTCCATATAGAAGTTATTTTAGGCCCGAAGTCAAGTTTTCAGTCTTAATAAAGCGGAAAATTCAGCGTACCAGTGTACAAATGACTACCAACCTGATCCGGCTCGAGGGACCAATGTAAAATGATGTAATTGTGGGAAAGCGGAGGATCAGGTTTTGGTCTGGATATCTCAATTAAAACGCGGAAATATTTATTAAAATGAACACTATAAATTTATTTACACAAATTACACTTAATATTTATTCAATATGTTAGCGGATTGTTTAAATAAAAGCGGATAAATAAAGCACTGCGTGATTAATAAAGCGAAGCCGGTTGACACGTGGTTGAGCACACTGCCGACACTGGAAAAGCGGAGAATTATTTTGACAAATAACACAATTTATCTGTAACAAACTAAAGCGGGTTAATAACAATTAATTTAAGCAAATTAACTTATTAAATAAGCGGAATGCGGTTTGTTAACAAAAAGCGAAAGTAAAGTAACACTAGTGCGGCGACTTGTTGCAACGAAAGCGTGGAAGCGAAAGAAAATAATAATAATGCGTCTTCTTCCTCGTCGACTTGGGGAAGAAGGCCGATTGCGCATGTCAGCGGAGCGATTAGCCAATCACGCCACTGAGACATGGCGTGATCAGTCAAGCTAAGCTTTCATATGCGGTTAGTTTTTGCGGGAATTAGCGGTAGACAAGTGCGGCTCGTGAAATTGGGAGTCCCCCAGGGGCGACTTCATCGCGGCTGGGCCTGTTCACTGAACAACTATCGATCGAGAATAGTACGGTATCATTCACAAGTATATTTCTTTGCGGCCAAAAGGCTTTGATGACCAACATTTTTTTGTGACTTATAATATGGGCCAATGTAAGTCCCAAGTTATTGGAAAAAGAAAAATCGCTGAAGTGCCGAAGATAGTTGCTGAGTTTTTGCAGCTAGAATTATTAGAAAATCAACGTTCAATCTACACAAGAACTATTTTCACTTTTACCAATTAAACAGTTCCAAAAATTAATTCAAGAAGAGAAATCAAATCGAAAAATATTTTTAAATTCTAAATATAGTTTCTAATTTATTTAATTATTCAAATTTATTTATCATTAGTAATTAATAATTAATATTGTTCACTATTAATTGAATTATTTAAATTACTGCATTAAATTACTGATTTTATATAAACTAGCAACCTTGCAGTCACTATGTGACTGTCGTGACTTATGAACTATAAATAAATAAAGATTTGCTTTATTAAATGATAACTTTTGTTAAATTGCACTGTATTTTCTTAACTATTGACATTTTTCAGGATATAAACTCATCCCGATGTTACATCAAGAGCTTTCATTTGAATACCCACATGCATTTTCATATATTTTTCATATATACATATCAATCGAGAAGCTGAAAATTAATGTATTAAATTCTCCTTTACACTATTAATTTTATTGCAAAATAAATCATTTTGAGGTTAATCTGCATTATAATGTATATTTTGACATTTAAAAGAAACGTGAATCTAGGTATTTGCCGAAAATTTGAAGCATGCGCACTAATTTATTTATTAATTTAGTCGGGAGGCAATGTAGCACTTTCCTCGCTCAAAATAGAATTGAAATACGAACTTTCGATCCAGGTATGATAATAGTATATTACATACCTAGGCCAGTAAAATAAAAAAAGTCTCAGATCACATGTAATTGTTGGCTGAGGCGAAGCCGAGGTTGACAAACATGTGGTCTGAGGCTTTACTTTTTGATGGTCAAGGTGTGTATACTATTTTTCTGCTCGACGTAGCCGGAATGTGGCAACTTCGTTTAGCGCAGCGGCCAGAAAAAAAATTTTTTCGAGCTCGTACACGGAAAAAACGAGATTTAACTGGTTTCCATGTTTGACGGAACCTAGTTCCATCTATAGTAAAAAAAATTTACAAATGGTTACTACTTCTATGTAGACTGTAGTAGGTACAGTTTCCATTTATTTCAGTTCAATCCGAGATGGGGCTTAGAGCCATCTGAGATTTATTTGTCTCAGATGGTTGTCAGTACCGCGCGCATGCTCGTCAGTCCCATCTTACATAGAAGTGGCGTACATTTGGAATTTAACTAGAATCTATCTGCAGATAGTACCTATTTTTACATTATCATTTTCAAGTCCATTTTGCAATCAAATATATATGAATAATATGAATGAATAATAAGTATATTATAATGAATAATACAGATTATAATTTTATCCCAAATCAAAAAACGAATCCTTAATAAGTTTAAAAAAAAAATAAATTTAAGAAAAATTTTTAATTTAAAATCAAAAAATTAAAATTAAAATTAAAAAATTAAAAAAAAAAAATTTTAATTTCAGTGTGGTACTATTTTTTAAAGCAAGATGAAGATTGATATTCATTAACATCTTATTTTAAAAATTTTTTTTTTTTTTAATTTTTTAATTTTAAATTAAAAAATTTTTTTTTTTATTTTTTAATTTTTTTTTTATTTTTTAATTTTTAATTTAAATTTTTTTTTTAAATTTATTTTTTTTTAAACTTATTAAGGATTAGTTTTTTGATTTGGAATAAAATTATAATGTGTATTATTCATTATAATATACTTATTATTCATTCATATTATTCATATATATTTGATTGCAAAATGCACTTGAAAATGATAATGTAAAAATAGGTACTATCTGCAGATAGATTCTAGTTAAATTCCAAATGGACGCCACTTCTATGTAAGATGGGACTGACGAGCATGCGCGTGGTACTGACAACCATCTGAGACAAATAAATCTCAGATGGCTCTGAGCCCCATCTCGGATTGAACTGAAATAAATGGAAACTGTACCTACTACAGTCTACATAGAAGTAGTAACCATTTGTAAATTTTTTTTACTATAGATGGAACTAGGTTCCGTCCAACATGGAAACCAGTTCAATCTCGTTTTTTCCGTGTAGAGCGAAAAAAAAAATTAGAAAAACGGTAGACCCTGAAAGCCATCCGTGCAACTTCCCGCTAATTCCATACCTAGATGCTTAAAACTGCACTAATGATGTTTTTGAGCTCTCCGAGCTCAAAAATACAACTTATGTGTTATTTTAAGCTCTTCGAGCTTAAAAAGATAGCTTTTTTACGCTTTTGAGCACTTCGAGCTCAAAAGTCTGATAGAAGTTTCATAGAACAATATTTTTTTAATTTTCAAACCGCACTAACTTTTGAATGATTCAACCGATTTTCACGCGGTTGGCAGCATTTGACGCAATTTTTTCAGTTTCATGAAGAATCTTCAAGTTTGAATTAATAAAACTAGGAAATTTGGAGTAATCCCAAAAAAAATACTTTTTTCGGTTTTCTTTCGTTCATGATATCTCTTGAACGAATTGACCAATTTTGACCGGCTTGACGGCGATCGACGTACTTTTTTCATGCTAATAGCTGATTAGTTTTTGGAATTGATCAGTGCAGCCGTTTGAAAGTTATTCCAAAAAAGGTCGGAGTTATGTTAAAAAAACACTTGCTTCCAAATATTTTATCGAAGATATCTCTCGAACCAATCAACTGATTTCTACATTCTTAGCGGCGATCGACGCGGTATTTTAAGCTCTAAAAATTATTCCATTTCATCAAAAACGATCCGAGAAGAAATGACAAAGTTATGTCAAAAAAAAACACTTTTTTCGGTTTTCTTCGTTCACGATGTCTTTCGAACAAATCAACCGATTTTGACCCGATTAGCGACGATCGGCGTAGTTTTTCAAGCTCAAGGGCGGATTAGTTTTTGAAGTTGATCGATAAAACCGTTTAAAAGTTATTCCAAAAAAACCACTTTCAAAAAAAATTTTTTTCTTATTTTTTTTTAAGTTTTTCAAAATTTCTCAAAATCTATCAGTCCGAATCGGTTCAAATTCACAGAAAATCTAAGTTTGAGGGAACTCTTTAGAACGCCGTTTAGTAGATTCCGATCAGTTTAGTCGTTCAAAAGTTATAAGCGAGTTACACACACACATACACACACACACGCGCGCGCGCGCACACACACACACGCACGCACACACACACGCATGCACACACACACACACACACACACACACACACACACACACACACACACACACACACACACACACACACAGACAACCTCGCGAGAGTAGTCAGGAAAGCTTCCTATGACCTTAAAACGTCGAGATCTGGTGAAAACTCGATTTTTGAAAACGGGGTGAAAACAATAACTTCCCGATTTTTGAAAATCTTCGATTTTCTTAGCGGGAAGTTAAAAATACTTTGATTACAATTAAAAATAATTGTCAAATTGACCAACTCAAACAATTAAACTAGCACGTAGAATGAATACACAAGTATAGATAATGCCTCTTAAATAAGTAATCCCAAGCTTATTATCCGCTGTTTCCGGAGCTTAACCAAAGCTTAAAATATTTCTCACTGTTGAATCAAATTACAAGAACAATGATAATAATAGTCTAACTAATATTTATTTAACCAAGAAACGGGAAAAAAACACAAAGCTTCATACTCATAAACTTTGATTTATCTTTCTCTTTATTGACCCACTACAACGGCTAATTATTATTTATTACCATGATCTCAGTGTTGTACAAACTTTGGAAAAAAAACCGGGATTTATTATGGTACATCTTTGCTTACATTATTTTCTAGCGTGACCTGATTAGGAAAATGCAATATTTGTACACTAAGCTGGAAAATTTTTCACGCATTGTTGTCTTTCAAAATAAAAGTTAATTAACCATTAAGGTTCATTAGATTATTTACACTATTGATAATAATCAAAATTTACCTAAAAAGAAGCAAATAATATTTCCTTTTCTTCTTTCTTCATTTTAAAAATAAGATAGTCGTTTTATTGATAGTCGATCAGAGACCGACATAAAACATTCCCGTCTCCAGAGATATTTCTCGGCTCGTTAAGTTTATTCCCCTGGAGTTAATTTAATTTAAAAGTTTATATTTAAAACAATAAATCGCCTTACTGCAGAAATATAACTGTTTAATTTAGTCTTTTATTCTTACATTTCTACCATTAAATATTTGTTTTTGTTCGTAAACTCAAATTACAGTTGTCTATTTTATCTTTGTGCTTGGATAAAAATTTTTATAGGTTAGAAATATTTACGACGAATAAATATTAAGGTTATAAATTATTAATGTCTCTTGAGTAAATTTAACAGCGGAAATTTGATATTATTTATTAATAAAAAAAATAAACTTTATTTCCGAAGGAAGAAATAGCGACGAAGATAATTTTTTTTTCATGTGAAAGAAATATATTGCGATGTATAAGGATACTTGTAAATAAAAAAAGGCTTTATTGACTCAGCGAGTGCTCGTGCTCTTTTTTTTTTTTTTAGCAAGGGCTTCAATGAAACAGGTATTATCTTCAAAGATTAAATCGCATTGGAAAATTTTACTCTGACATAAAAGCTTGGGAAGCTCATATAGAAATTTATTTTTTAATTGAAAGTTACTTGGATTAACTGAAGATATTTCGATTGAAGATAAAGGGACGAATTTAAAGGCACACCAGTTTAGAGTTTGTCTGTTATCGAATTTACCGCGAATATGATAAATGAAACTGAAAATTTTACAGACTAACAGTTTCGATATAGATAACAGAAGACAAGCGAATATGAATGTCCCGTTAATTTTTTAGATGATTTCCCCACGGTATCAAACGTTAATTTTTATAAAAACAAACCCCGCGATAAAAAAATTTTTCACATGTTTTATTATTTTTAGATATAACATCGAATGGTGATGAACTTTTCCTGTGTTTCGAATTGAAGAAAAATTTTTTTAAAATCATGATATAGATAAATTATTCTCTCATATGAAAGGTGTCACATAAAATATTTGAGCAGTCTGAAAAAATTGAATTTTCAAAGTTTTCAGATATGAAGTAAAAACCTAAGATTGAATTTTCTACGATATTACTTCTGACGCAACATGAACACGAGTTGAAAAAAAAAAGAGTGCCATAACATTGTTTAGATAAAATTACGTGTACGAAAAGTTTGTTAAAGAGTAACTTCCTGGATTTTATTTGTTCAACTATAAAGAACAACTTGAGGAGAAGAACCGAACTTCTAGTGATAGGTAACGTGTAAATATATACATGTATATAAACGAGTTCTAATCATGCATAACTTTATTCTGCAAATTAACCCAACAAGTTAATCTATAAGCCGAAAATAACAAGTGCTTTTGCATATTTTGACGCGGTTAACTTCAATCAACTTTGTGGATCATTAAAATTTTAATTCATCGCATCGAAGCTCTTTAGGCGATACCAAAATATTGCCAACCTTTCGTAATAAATTTCCTTTTAATGGCATTATTATTATTATTATATTATAAATGACCATTTTGTCTATAATTGATATCGATAACTATTAAGTTTTATTATTTTCGAATAAATTTATTAAAATTTTATGGCCGCTATTTGAAACGTCTGAGTGATAAATATCATTCATTGTAAAAATGTATCTAAATTTAAAATTAATTTTTATTGGAATTTTATTTATAAACTTGTCGTATATAGTAAAAAAATGTCGAGCGCTTTTCAATAGACATGAAATTGAATTTTTTTTATCATGTACAACTGTATATGTAGACGAAATTGCCAAGAACATGTGTCGTTCTTTTTAAGAGAAATCAAAAGCTTCATATGTTCTTTTTTATTTTTTTGATATATGAAGAATTTAATAACTTTTTACTGTCAGTTGATATCTATATTTGTTTTTAACAATGATAATAATAATCCACGAAAAACTTTTTTCACGGCATTTTTGTAAAATAATCAACGGAAATTAAAATTTCCAATTATCACACCGGTATAAAAAAAAAAAAGTTGTCTGTATTTTGAACCGGACCCACCTACGAACATGTATTTCGACCCGCTGAATCCGAATTTGAAATCCGTTAGGCCCGCTTACCCTCAAGTTTTGAGTGAACTGCAAAAAATAAAAAAAAAACGGAAAAAAATTGCGAAAAACTGCAGTCACAGAGATGAAAAAATTTTTGTGAACCCGGATCAAGTATGATTTTTAACTTCCTGCTAAGAAAATCGAAGATTTTCAAAAATCGGGAAGTGATTGGTTTTACTCCGTTTTGCAAAAGTCAAGTTTTCATCAGATCTCGACGTTTTAAGGTCACAGGAAACTTCCCTGACTATTCCCACGATGTTGTCACTGTGTGTGCGTGCGTGTGTGTGTGTGTGTGTGTGTGTGTGTGTGTGTGTGTGTGTGTGTGTGTGTGTGTGTGTGTGTGTGTGTGTGTGTGAACGCATGTGAACCGCTTATAACTTTTGAACGGTTTGACCGATCTCATCGCGGTTGACGCCATTCGAAAGAGTTTGGCCAAACTTAGATTTTGAATTAATTTGGACTGATTCGGACTAGTAGTTGTGAAAAATCTCAAAAAAATCACGAAAAAAAATTGTTTCAAATGTGGTTTTTTGGAATAACTTTCAAACAGTTATACCGATCAACTTAAAAAAAAATCAGCTTTTAACCTCAAAAAACTACGTCGATCGCCGCCAAGCCGGTCAAAATCGGTTGATTCATTCAAAAGTTATTGCGCTTTGAAAATTCAAAAAATAGTGTTCTATGAAACTCCTATCATACTTTTGAGTTCGAAAAGTTCAAAATGACATGGACATTATTTTTTTGAGCACGAAAAGCTCAAAAACATCATAAGTACAATTTAAAGTGTCTAGGTATGGAATTAGCGAAAGTTGCAGGGGTGGCCTTCAGGGTCAACCGTTTTCCTAATTTTTATGTATTTCAAGTTACTGAATCTGAATCTGAACGTTAATTAGCCCGTTGAGCCGTCAAAATTCGGAAAAATAGCGAAAAACCCCAAAAAATTGCAATAAATCATGAAAAATCGAAATTATCGAGATGAAAAAAATTTTTTGCATTAAGATTGAGTATGATTTTTATGTATTTTGTTCCACTGAATTTGAATTCGAAATCTTGTCCCATTCACGTTTTGAAATTAAAAAAAATCTCAAAAAACCAAAAAAATCGGGAAAATTGCAGTTATAAATATGAGAAAAAATCTATTCAACACGATTGTTAATAACTTGGGTGCATTTTCATGGATAGAATATGATCTTAAAATTGAAAAATTGACAAAATTTAAAAATCTGTAAAAAAGTAGCGTGTAAGGAGAAGGTACGAAACTATTTTTTTGAATTTCAAACTGTCGTTCGTTAGTATCGAATCTTTTTTTTTCAAATGATCTACGCAGTGGGTTCTTTTTACGTTTTTTGTTTTCTTCTGGTATTTCTCTTGTTAGCATCCAACATAAATCTGACATCATGTCGACATTCTAATTTACTCGATCCCTACACTTCATTTCACGTATGTCTTGATGAAATCGTTTTCCTTGTTCTTCGTTATAGTCTCCAAGATTTTCAGGAAAATGGTCGACGTGAGAATCCACAAAATGTAGTTTGAGATTTATTAAGTAACCTAAATTTTTATACAACTTTTAGGTAGTTATTAATTATGCCCTCTTATGAAAATGTTAATTTATCGGGATTATTAACAATATTTACACACTGCGATTAAAAATCTTGCACGTACAATTATAGCTGCCTTGGTTTTCTCGTTCACCCGAAAATAATTCTAAGATTATCTCTCGTTTATCAAAGTAAAATTCGACAGTCATTTTATTCTACTCTGAGAGAAAAAATTACTTTTGAAAAAAATGGGCATTATTGAGAGAAGAAATTAATTTGTTGAAAATTTTAAACAATTTTATTTCTTACCTGAAGAAATCAAAATTTTCCTCACAGTAACTTTCTTGCTAAAAAAATTAGGAAAACGGTTGACCCTAAAGGTTATCCCTGCAACTTCAAAATCACTTTTTCCAAATTTTTCGACAACGACTACTCACGAACAAATCAACTGGTTGTGACCGGCCCGGTGGCGATCAACGTGGTTTTTTTTTTATGTTAAGAGCTGATTAGTTGGAGGAATTGATTGGTAAAGCAATTTCAAAGTTATTCCAAAAAACCATATCAAAAAAAAATTTTTTTCGTAGGTTTTTAGAGATTTCTCAAAATCTGCCGGTTCAAATCGGTCCAAATTGGATTCAAAATTTGTTTGGTCAACCCCCTTCGAATAGCGCCAACCGCGATCAAATCAGTCAAGTGGTTTAAAAGTTATGAGAGGTTCGCATACATCCACACACACACACACGCACGCGCGCGCGCGTGCACTGCTGCATATGCCCAGTTGCAAAAGTAACCTGCTGCTTTAGATGCCTTGGTTTTGGGCACCAAACACGTCACTGTGCGGGACTAGACAAAAGCAAGTGCTGCTACAAATGTGGCGGAGAAAACTACAAGTCCGCAGACTGCGTGGAGAAGCCAAAATGTTTTCTTTGTACACTAGACAAAGATGTCCGGGATGGCTTATGTCATATTTCTGGCTCCAAGGCTTGTAAGGCATTCCGCATTGCACTTGCCGAAGCTACGAGAGGACATAAATGACGCGCATACTACAAGTAAACCTGAATAGATGTACGTTGGCACAAAATTTACTGCGCCAGCGAGTCTTAGAAGAAAAGATCGACGTTTGCTTTGTCTGCGAGCAACATCTAAACCTCCAAGATAGAACATGGTTCGCAAACAAGGACATATGGGGTAAAGCTTATCAAATTGTCGTTAAATGACTCAGAAAGGCCTCACTGAAAGCACCGAAATCTCTTGCCTTAATGAACAGCAACGTAGCGGAGCTATTTTCTAACCACCCGCCGCAGGAGAAAAGAGATTGTGGAAAGGACGGTAAATCAACACCTTCTACAACTAAGGAGTTGCAAGACGCGGCTAAATCTCTCAAAACAGGAAAGGCACCTGTCCCTGATGGTATCCCGGCATCGGTGATCAGGACTGTAGCGCTGGAATACCCGAACATACTCCTGAACGCTTACAATGCATGCCTGACAACTGGCACGTTTCCCGCGGTCTAGAAGCGGCAGAGATTGGTTCTTTTAGACAAAAGTAAGGGAACCCCTGTAACACCTTCGTCGTTTAGACCACTCTGCATGTTGGACATTGCCGGAAAACTGCTTGAGAAGCTCATACAAGGAAGACTTCACAACACATCGACCGTGCTGGAGGCTTTGCCACCAACCAACATGACTTCCGGAAAGGTCGATCGACAGTCGACGCGATCGAGAAAGTCAAAAAGACAGCAACACAAGCATGGTCTGGTAGCCTCAAAGCTCGTAAAGTATGTCTTCTCCTCCTCACACTAGACGTCAAAAAAGTCTTTAACAGCGCAAATTGGGAAGATATTTTAGATGCTCTGGAGGACAAATTCGACGCGGAGCCAGAAAATCTGGCAATAGTCGAAAACTAACTTGACGAAAGAAAGCTAATAGTGGAAACTACGGAAGGCCCACAAGAATATGCCATAACCGCTGACGTGCCGCAAGGCTCAGTAATGGGGCCCGACCTATGGAACGCGGACTAGAACGAGCTCCTGGAAATCCCGTTGCCAAAACAAGTAGAGCTAACGAGTTTTGCGGACGACGTTGCGGCCACGATAATAGTAGACAGTGTAGAAGAAGCCGAACTACTGGTTCGGGAAACCATTGACGCTGTCGAAACTTGGCTTGATAAACACCACCTGAAACTCGCCAAGTATAAAACAGAGATGGTCATCCGGACTCGACAAAAATGGCTTCTAAAAACTTTTGCCGTCGATACGGGCGGGACAACATTGACGTCAAAAAGGGCACTGCGTTATTTGGGAGTAGTGGTAGACGAAAAGCTGTCTTTCCGAGAACACCTCGAAAACGTATGGACGAAAGCAAACAATACAGTATTAGACCTGTCGAGAATCATGGCAATCACGATGGGACCACGAACCAAAAAGAGAAGAGTCTGTTTGGAAGCAGTCCACTCAGTATTGTTTTACGAAGCGGAGACACGGACTTCTTCCTCACCCAGCTATTGACGGGACATAGCGTCACCCTCGAGTCAAATGTTTTGTCAGTGAGATACTGCTACCTCTAGCACGAAGATTTCAGATGGGTTAGAGAGCAGGATCACCATATCCGGACGATTGTGAAGATTAACTTCGACGGCGACTTTTGGACCCGCGCGGATCTCTATGTTACGTTCCTCCCACTGATATTCGGCGACGAACGAGGCTCGAGATTTACAGACTCTGCGTTTCATATCCTCTGGAGCTTTAGGTGCCTCTAAGATGGTCTTAATGATCCAGCTTACCGCCGTGTCATGCCTGGCTCGGTGTGTCTGCCTTTCATGTCGATATGACGTGATATGTAGTCTTCGTGTTTTGGCATCCCAACTGAAATGGAGCACCCGTAAGAGCCCCAAGTCTGTGGACCTGCTCCTCTGCAGCATCCAGGATTCTTCTGGCAATCCAATCTTCCATTTTTAATGAGTTGTATGCCGGGAATTCGATCACTGCTTCCTCTTGCACTGCTAGTCTCCCGTAGTGCAAAAATCTCCATAGGTGGAGAAGCAAGTCCACCGGTTGCGATGCCACTTACTTCGCCAGTCGTCGACAGAAATCGCTAAATTCCTCCTTTGGCATCCTTTCCACCTCTACTCCTTCCACGCTGAAGTTCCCCATCACCCACTGCGTGGATTAACGGATTTCTCCAGCCTTTACCTGCCAGCTTTTCATACTTTTCCCTGGTCATCTTCTTGATTCTTCTTTCAATAATAACGATTGTTAGTGGCTTTGATGGTTTATCTAACCTTCGTAGAGGATTCTCTCATCAGCAATACTCCCGCTGAGTAGATGGGCCTCTTTCTTCGCTCCCTTCTCGCTTCCGTGGATTCTTCTGCCCCAATCTGCGAGAGAGTCTTTTGGAGATCGGCATCAATCGACACTACAAGGCTCAGATTGATTTTCCCAACAGGTTTTTTAATCCTCAGCCTTTCTTTCCGTATGTTATAATAAAAATTGGATTAACTAATTGAAATTATACTAATCAATTAAAAATTACATTAATTAATTAAAATTGGTTCAGTTGTACAATTAAAAGTAACTAATTAAAAATTGGAGTAATTAATAAAAAGTTAGATTAATTAAACAATTTAATTAAAAAAATAGGAAAAAAGCCAATTTCTTGACTTTAACTAAATAGTATGTGTCATATCGATTCCGGGATGTTTTGTCTACTTCATTTAGTAACTCAGCTGTCACGAGTAGTGTATTCTTCGGTAGTATATTATTTATTTATTTATAACTTGAATCATACATAATCAATAGTGACCTCTATATGGCCAAGTAAATACATTTTAATACATTTTAAAATAGGTGAAGTTAATCTGTAAACAAAGCAAGTAAAAGATAGATTAAATAATGTCAAACTATGAAATTATAGAAAGAGAGCAAACATTTTATGGTAGTTATTGAGAAAGCAAAGCAAATGATAATTAATTGAAATACTAGGAATCTATGGATAGCATTTAAGTAAGCAATTAATTGAAATAATGGACATCTATGGATAATAGCTATTGTCGATAGTTCAGCCTCCGCATCAAGATCTTGGTTGACTCCTTGGCTACGGCGAAGCAGCATCTCCTCATCAACAGGTCAATACTTCTCCTTGAGAGGCCCAACTTTCCCAAGATTGCCTGCCCCTTGATGCGCCTCAGTATTTAGGATTTCTCCCAGTGCTCCGAAGACATATACACCCAGGTAAACAGGGCATCTGTGGATCTCTCTTAGGATGTTAGCAACGTTGTAGTCGCGACCAACATCATCTACGTTAGCCCCAGTGACTGGTACCACAGAGTTCTTAGCGTATCTTGTTCTCTTGATTGTCTCCTGCAGCCTTATATTTTGCAGGTGCGACACTGCAAGTTCCAGCACGATGACTTCGTCTGGGTTTGAGAGGATGAACATGATGTCCGGCTTGTTGTGATGGAGTTTCACGTCAGTCATGATGCGAACCCCAGCCCTGATTTTAACTACCCTCTCTCCCCACATGAATTCTGCTACCAGCGATGACCTTGACAGATGGATATGGTCAGATAGGAACTTGGGAGCCTTCATTGCGTAGAGTATATGTTTTATGAACCAGCAAACCGCATTATCATGTCTTGTTGTATATTCTGGCACTAGGCACGCTGATACAACGTGGTACGCTGTTTCCACCACTTCACATCCCATACGACATTTTTTACCGGTATATGTGCCGAGTCCTGCGACTTGCTCTTCTGCTGCATTGAGTATCAATGAGAACATCCACCTCTCCATATATGGTGATGTAAACGCGGGGCAGGCCATAATGTTGGCGTTCTCATCGACAACTCTTGCATATTTGCACCCTTTCCATTCATTCATAAGCCAGGTTAGCTGTTGGTGTTCGATTTCTCTGGCCAAGCTCCTGCAATAGTCTCTCACTGGTTCATCCACTCTTCTTCCCCGCATGTTAACTTGGTATTTGCCGAGGACATGGTTGGCATCCCCCATTGGGTTTCTCCACCCAGCAGCAATCAGCCGGTCATACCTCTCCCGCGTCTTCTCGAGGTCCTGGTGAGATTGCAAGTACGCTGCCTTTCTTACATACATGACTTCCACCTCATGTTCGATCGACTTCAGTCCGAGGCCCCCTCGAGACGATGGAATATATGTGGATACCCTGGCAGATGTTCTTCCTTTCATGTTGTAAGAGATAAGCAGTTTCCTCACATCCCCGTCAAGATCACGGCATTTCTTCAGTGTGGTTGTTCTTCTTTCCTGGGGATACAAGTTCCCCAAGACATAAACTGCGGCAGGTATTACCGATGTGTTGTAGAGCGTTACCATTTGGCTAACTGATAGCATTGATCCAAATATCATGTTGGCCTTGTCAATGACTTTCACCTTGATGGTCTGGTGATTAAGTTGAAGATCTCTTTCGAGTTCCCATAGCCCCAGGTACTTGTACGCTTCCCTCACCCGCGGCAAGTACACTGCGCCATCACCAACTGGCGGTGCCTCTTCGTTCTCAGGGTCCTCTTCAACACCTTCACCTAGGAGATCACGATCGTGCTTGGAATATATTCCACACTTACGGATGTTAATTTTTAGGCCAACTTCATTGGCTGTGTCAGTAATCACTCTCGTGATTTCTCTGATCCCCTGTTCGTTTGGGGCATGCCCTTTGAAGTCGTCCATGAACGCCACAATCTCCTGCTTTCCTCTGCATACTTGGTTGACTGCTCTGTCCTCCGTTACTGCGTAGATGATAAACGCCGTCATGACTATGAACAACAATGGGCTTATGGAGTCACCCTGCAGGACTCCTCTTCTAACATACACAGGTCTAGTTTTAGTCTTACCAACTCGGATGACCATGGACCACTTTCTTATCGCGCTCTTCAGTGTGTTCTTCATGTTTTGGTGGATTGGCAACGTGTCCACAAGTCTAATCAACTGGTAATGGTGTGGAGAGTCGTACGCCTTCGTAAAGTAGTACCAAGCTGTGTAATGGTCTCTCCTACACACTCCAGCATCCTGTGTAGCTGATTTGTCCATGAGGAGTCCATGGAGCGTTCCCCATACCCCTTTTCTTGCCAGCTGTTCCCTAGGTATCGCCCACTCCGGCAAATTTTGGGCGATAGTGTTCGTTAAAACCGCGGTGAGAATTTTATAGTCGGTATTCAGGACAGAAATCGGTCTATAGTTTGCTGGATCTTCTCTCTCTCCGCCTTTGTGGATCAGGACCAGCCGCGCTCTCACATCCTTCTCGGATATGAGTCTCGTGCCTTTCAGTACCTGCCTTACCGACTCAACGAGCCACTTCTTTGCACTTGGCAAGGTTTTATACAGTGCTGCTGGTATTGCGTCTTCTCCTGGAGCTTTCCACGGTGCCGCCCTCTTCAGGGCTTCAAGTACCGCTCCTTCGATTGCTTCGTCCTCCATCTGGTACTCATAATCGACATCCCTGGAGTAGTCCCGAAGTTTCGCGAGCACTATAGAGAGTTCTGAAGAACTCCTCTGTTGTTCTTACTTCCGGCGCTGGAGTCTCCTGGTGTTCCTGAATCACCCTCGCGTTTTGATGGTGGCTAAATTTGGTTCTGATCTTCATTGCGACACCATTCTCCTTCTGTGATCTTAACCTTCTCTCCAGTAACTCCAGCCTATCCCTGCACGAGGTTATGTACTCAGCTATCGTTACTTTCGAGTTCTTTATGGTTCTCGCCTCGGCTTGAAGTCTTCTTGGTAGACTCGTTCCCACAAACTGCCTGATTTCCATGGCTCTTGAGATCCTGTTCTTCACCTTCCTAATTCTGTGCTCAGTGATAGTGATTGCCAGTGGTTTTGATGGGTTAACCTTGGTAGAGGATTCTCTCACCAACAACTATTAAAAGCAGCGAATTTTTTATTAACAATTATTTGTTATTTCAACAGTCATCCTCCGCAAGGTATTTCAACAATAAAAATGCGATCAAAATCACACTATGGCATCGTGTTATAAGCTAATATTAATGATAATATAACCTTACTTAAGTTTCGTCAGATATAGAACATTCTGGAAAATATTATGTCAAAAACTATAATGACAACATAGCAATGTGTCCATTGGTAAATAATTATTAACTTATCATAGATAATAGTTTAGATACACCGAAATTTCAGCATAATGACGGACTTAACAGACAGTACTATCGCTCAAAGTATAATAGCTGTCTTATGAGCAGTATATTTATGCTATACAGTATAATATATGTACGTTTAAAGTGACTACCACGCGTCTTAAGTATCCGGACAATGTTTCGTCTAGCAGTGAAAATAATTTGTTAATTTTTAAACATATTTTATTTATAAGAACATTTGTTAACTAAAACTTTTATTATTAGAAAAACTTTAGCATTAGAAAATAATTTTAGGCCGTTTATGGTCATAAGCCTATTTTCTTTTCTTTAAGCTATTGAATATTCTTTTAAATAGTTTTCTCTTTAGAATTTGCTGTACCTCATTTAAAGCTAAACTTTTCAGTCTAAAATTTTAAATACTATCGTAAATTTAGGGATTGAGTATCCTTGAGTTTATTTTTTATTATTTTTTTATTGCATCTGACGACGAATATTTTTTCTAATCTGTGAGAAAATTTTTCTGTCAACCATGTGCATAACAGCTGTTCTCTAACTTACTCTCTCTACCTTCAAATTATTTCTTTACGCCTACAATTTTCAACTACCAATAATTTTGCACAAATAACGTCACCACACCTATCGACCCTTTCCTCATTCCCTCAAACTGTAACCTCTGACTGTATCACTTCAAACAAAATTCTTCAGTCAGTCATCTACTCACAAGACAATTGCATCTATCTATCCATCGACTATATATTGACAATCTATCTATCCATCGACTATCTATCGACAATCTATATATCTATCGACAACTTATCAATTTTCTATTAATCAGTAATTAATTTAAACATATCAAAAAGTATGTAATTTTACATTATTAAGAAGTATTTATCAATAAATCGTTAACAGTAAAAATTACTTTTGTGTGTTTAAAATCAACAATTTAATTCAAATATCCTCGCTCCAGTAAATTGTAGCTAGGAAATAAACAGACAAGTTCAAAATATTTTCTACCAGGGTGACGTTATTTGATTACATGCATGAGCCACGCAATTGCCTGATAGTTGTGAATAAGCAGAACTCGATTATTTTGATTGATATATTCTTTGTATGCTCATTTATTATATCAACACATTAAAGAAAAACTTCGGAAAACGGTTGACCCTAAAGATCATCTCTGCAACTTCCCGCTAATTTCATACTTAAGCGCTCAAAATTGCACTTATTATGTTTTTGAGCTCTTGGAACTCAAAAACCTGATAACAGTTTAGTAAAACACTATTCTTAAAATTTTCAAACTGCAATTACTTTTGAATGAATAAACCGATTTTCATGTGGTTGGCATTCGACGCAGTTTTTCAAATCCTATGATTTAATTTGATTTACAAATTGATCAGACTGAAAATTTTGGATAAATTTAAAAAATTCACTTTTTCCGAATTTTTTGGAGAACTATAAATCACAAACCACTCAACCGATTTTAACGTTCTTGGAGAAGATCGACTTGATTTTTTGAGCTCGTATAGTTATATAATCACTTAAAAAACGATACGAAAAGAAATGTCGGAGTTATGTTAAAAAAAGACATGTTCCCAAATTTTTCGTCAACGATATCTCTCGAACTAATCAACCGATTTTGACCAGCCTGGCGGCGATCGACGTGATTTTTTAAAGTTAAGAACTGATGAGTTTTTGGGATTAATCGATAAAGCCATTAAGAAGTTATTCCAAAAAAACGATTTTTTAAAAATTTTGTTTTTGAAATTTCTCAAAATTTAGCGAACCAAATTGATTCAAATTTTCAGAATATTTAATGGCAATGGAACTCTTTAGAACGCCGCTCATTTCGATCGAATCGGATAAGCAGTTCAAAAGTTATGACAGGTTTACATACACACACACACACACATATACATACGCCACCGTAAAAATAGTCAGGGAAGATCTCTAGAACCTCAAAATATCGAGACCTGATGAAAACTCGATTTTCGCAAAACGGGCTAAAAAACCAATAACTCCGAATTAAAAAAAATTTTTAATTTCTTAGCGGGAAGTTAAAAATCGAATTGACACAAGAGAAAAATTCTTTAACTGAAGAAAATCATTTTGAAGATCTTCATTGTCTTGATTGAAATAGAGAAGTTCTGTGACCTAAAAATTTTTCTTAGTTTAAATAAATTTAATTCAATTCAAGAATTTTTTCACTTGATTCAAGATGATCAAGCTCTTTGAAAATAATTTTAGTTTTAGAATTTCTCTCTTGAATCAAGTTAATTTTTTTATCAATGCATTGTTATTTTTAACTTCCCGCTAAGAAAATTGAAAATTAAAAAAAATCGGGAAGTTATGGTTTTTACCCCGTTTTTCGAAAATCGAGTTTTCATCAGATCTCGACGTTTTGAGGTCCGAGGAAGCTTCCCTGACTATTCTCGCGATGGTGTCCGTGCGGCTGTATGTGTGTGTGTGTGTGTGTGTGTGTAAACCTCTTATAACTTTTGAACGGCTCGGCCGATCGGATCGAAATAGGTGGCGATCCAAAGAGTATCACTGCCATTAAATTTGGTAAAAATTTGAATCGATTTGGTTCGCTAGATTTTGAGAAATCTCAAAAATAAAATTTTCAAAAAATCGTTTTCTTGGAATAACTTCTAAACGGCTTTACCGATCAATTCCAAAAACTAATCAGCTCTTAATCTTAAAAAACCACATCGATTGCCACCAGTCCCATCAAAATCGGTTGATTCGTTCGAGAGTTATCGAAAACGAAAAATTTCGAAAAAAGTGTTTTTTTCACATAACTTCAAGATTTCTTTTTGGATCATTTTTGACACAATGGAATAATTATTAGAGCTCAAAAAATCACGTCGATCGCCACTAAGAACGTGAAAATTGGTTGATTGGTTCGTGAGTTATCGTTGTCGAAAAAATTCGGAAAAAGTGAATTTTTCAAATTTCTCTAAAATTTTCGGTTCGATCAGTTTGTGTTGAAAAGTATATCATAATTTCTGAAGTGCGTGGAATACTGCCAACCGCGTGAAAATCGATTCATTCATTTAGAAATTATTGCACTTTGAAAATTCAAAAAATACTGTTTTATTAAACATCTATCAGCCTTTTGAGCTCGAAGAGCTCAAAAGCATACAAAAGCTATTTCTTTGAGATTCTTTATGAAGCTTAAAAAACTGCGTCGAATACCACTAACCTCGTGAAAATCGGTTTATTCATTCAAAACATTGCGATTTGAAAATTCAAAAAATAGTGTTTTATCAAACTACTATCAAACTTTTGAGCTCGAAGAGCTCAAAAGCATACGAAAGCTATTTTTTTGAGCTCGAAGAGCTCAAAATAACACACAAATTGTATTTTTAATCTCGAAGAGCTCAGAAACGTCATAAGTGCAATTTCAAGCGTTTAAGTATGGAATTGGCGGGAAGTTGCAGGGATGGCCTTTAGGGTCAACCGTTTTCCGGATTTTTTTTTTTTGTAAATTCGTCAATTGAATTTCGAATTTCAAGATAAGCCCTGCGAGCTTAATCAAAGTACAGGCTTATGATTGGAATAAATATTCAGATATTACGGAGTTTACTTCTCTGAAAAGACGAGATGTTTTTAAAGTAATAAATCATCCGCTTACTGAGAACAAAAGAAGACTTAATTTCGCGACTGTCATTCTTAAAACTCCACTTGATTTAGATCCGATCGAGTTGCCGAATTCGAACGATATTTATCAAGATGATTATGTTATTTTTTACTTTAAAGGGGATTTCAAAAAGTGCAAATTTATCATGCTCAAAATTTATTAAATATCTATGAATGAATTTTTTCGAAAATTGACATTAACAAAAAAACTTTTAGGTGGCCTAAGCTTCAACCAATTTCGGACCGGAATAGTTTCAGATAAATTTTGTCGTGACTCACATTTAAATTTATCCGGGAAAAATATGTTTTGCGCTGCAAGAGACATTCAGTTCGCTTACGGAGTAACAAGCAATTTTAAAATATTTAAAAATTCAATTAATTTCCACTGAATAATTTATAAAATTAATTACAGGGCAGTCTGCCCAGTCCATTGCTGTGTAGCCGAAAGAACGGTCACTACCTAAAAGGACTTTTAATTGGGTGACGGAAATACGTCAACCTTTTTCAACACTACTGATTTGTCAAGTTGGATGTCATCGAAAAGTCGATCAGCTAATTTAGATGTTAATAAAAATTGTAATTTTTCAATAAAAATTCATAAGAAAAATAAAACGGGTTTTTACTTATAAATTGAAAATAAACTTTATCTCAGAATCTCGAGGTTTGTTTTATTTGAAATAGGTTGTTACGTACGTATCTTTCCTCGGGGAATAGTAACCCAATTCGGATTTAATGCTAAGATGGATATATATGTTAACAGAAATAAAAATATCTAATACATTATTCACAGAATTCTTTCCAAGAATTTTTCAATAATCTCAATGATAAGCATGTTTTACGTTTGTTGGTTTGATACTTGTTTCATTTGTTTACAATTTTTTTTGTTTTATTTATTATTTATTGTTTACTAGCGAAGAAAAAAAAATTTTATTTAAGAAAGATAATCTTGAACCATTAAATCATTTAGAAAAATAAAGCGTTGGCTTTACTTCAATAACTTACTCTCTTGATTTTTGAATTCTTGGAGTAAATTCTTTGTATCTACGGTCTATAACTACTGCGACTCATAATCTAAGAATATGTTATCTTCAGTTGATAAAATAAAATTTTTTGAACTAACAACAAATTCTCGTGGACTGAAAAAAGTTTAATTATTTTTTGCGGAAACAAAGATATTTTTAGCCGAGGTTGAATTATTGTCATAATTATTGTATGAATATTTGATTACTTATTACTAAGCGATAAATTATCATACTGATTGAATGTGTAATGTTATATATATGTATGTATATTAATAATAATGAATTTAAATATGATGAGCAAATAATACCATTTGATTGTATACTTGTTTGTTTTGCAGTTGTATGCGGAGTTGGCGCAGATGTGGCTTATCATCGACACATCATGGGTTATTACGTTACGTGAGGATAATTCAACATGCACTTGTAAATCGATTCAAGCACTATCCACGTCCAGTTTGTCAAATATATTAACCGGAAAATAAATAAAATAATACATGACTTTTCAGTAAAAATGATGTTTTTAAAAAGAAACGAATTATTTTTTTTTTAATAAATTTATGATAATTCTCATTGAATAAAAGTAGTATTTTGTTTTTGAATTGATAATTGTTTAATTCTAAGGTTATCCGATTTTTTTTTCATTTAAAAAATCGAAAAACTAATATTGTGAAACATTTTCTTTAAGTTGTTCTATTTTAAGACAGATTTTAAATAATAATCATGAAAATTTGTAAAAATAAATTTATCAATCAGTTCAAAGCTCTTAATGTTAGTAAAAATTTTATGTCGATCAAAAATCGTTAATTAAATTTGCCCATATAAGTCTTGCTAATTCTATAATTTTTTTCGTATTTTTTTGTGTAAAATTAAACAATCCATAAAATAGAAAATGAAAAAAAATGTGAATTTTGAGTTTTTCTTTTTGCCAGTTAAATTTTTTAAAGATTATCTTTTTTAAAAAGTTCGAATTTTATTAGGAATTTTATTTTTTCATGAATATAAAGAAATAAAATATGTAATTCAAAAAAAATTTTAAATATCATTTTTACAGATTGAAGTATTGTGAAAAAGTGAAACTTAACAATCACTCAAAATTTTTCTTGAAAACATTTAATCAATAATTTAATTATTAACGGTGATAAATATAACTGGATCGAATTTCCAACAACCATTATATTTTAAATTATTAAAATCTATTATCTATTACCGTTATTATTATTGTATTATACAAAGTTTAAACTTGTAGATATATATCATGCTTACATAAGAACGTAATAAGATTACCAGATTTTTTATCGTGCACTGTAATCGCCTTACTAGATTTGTCTTACATATCGTGGGTTATTTATTTTCAGAGTGGCGTCTGCTATGATTTTCTTCCTCGAGATTACCTGGGCTATCACGCTCTTCGTACAGATATGTTTTAGGTACGTGCATTGCATGTCACATTATCTTGGAATGCTCAAAAATTTTATGACCCTTAAGAAGATGAAGTATAATTCTTTCCATGAATATTTATATCTTCAAAAATTTATAATTCGAGAATTTCATTAGTATTGTTAAAAAAATTTGGAAAGTTTAAAAGTGCACGACTCATAATGCTCATTTAATTTTTAATAAAAAATATATTATGCCACTAATTAATAGAGTAAAGATCATTTTATTTGATCTTTGAAGAGGACGGAAACAATTTTTCGATTGCAAAGCGTTCTTTAATGCTTCGCATCATGAGTCGCGCAGTAAGAATCTGAAAAATCTTATGCGTAGGTAGTGATGAAAATAAGAAAATGTAATGATAACAAAACAAATAATAATTATGATAATTAAATTTTCAGAAATGATGAAGCTTACTGCTCACGTTGCTGGTCGTACGTTTTGAAAATGACAAAAGGCTGGAGACGAGCATTGTTTTACCTTCCGCTGTCGAGTATTTTGGCATGGAAACCGCACAACTTGTGGCTCTCTTTTGTAGCCGGTAAGAGTAACCAAAGACTGAAAATGAAAAGCTCAGTCGTTGTTTATTCGTATCCTGTTTTATTTCATCTTCTCCTTCATCCTTTAGCTACCACTACAGGTAGCTACTTCACATACATACTTCTAGAGGGTTTCCTCTACTACTATACCCCGACTTTTAGCTCTACACCCGGTAGTTCTTAATCTTCACCCACACATTCATTTCCCACTTTATGAGATTTAGTGCTGAGATAGACGTTTAATAATAAAATAGAACTCCTATTTAAATCAAAATTAACTACATTAACCTCACCAACTTAAGAAAATATAAATATTGTTAATATTTTTAATTTCCGGCTTTTATGTTTAAGCATACCTAAAATAACTTACTGGAGGTTATATTAAAAATTTTATTTATTTTTATCGTCTTGTTTTTAAAATTATTCATTTTCAGCTGGGCTCTTAGCTGCTCTATCGTTACTGCACATCATCTCGAGCTTACTGAGCCAGCGAATCCTTAATCGGCCAAATAATGATTCAATGGGAGAGAGACTTTTGAACGCACGGCCTGAAATTTACGATCGATTTGAAGAAGTCTTGGTAAGTTTATTGTTTATTGTCATTTTTACCTTCAAAATTTTTTGAACACTGATAAATAAATCAACTTTATTAAAATCGAAAAAAAAAAAAAAAAAACAGTTTTGTTTCAATAATTTATTCTCTTGGTTCCCAAATTCATAGATTAAGACCTTTGTACCTCCGATCGATAACAAATGCGACTAAATCTAAAATTTGTGTTGTTTTCTGTCGATACAATCGAATTGGTTGCGCTTTATTGGAGTAAAATTCGATAGAATTATTCTCTTCATCCGAAAGTTATAGTTTATTAATTCAAGATTCAATTTCTATTATAAATTAAGGGGTTAGGGGTAGTCAGAGACATCAACTAATGAGAATTTTCAATAATTTTTTTTTTGCCAGTAAATCATTTTATTTTATAAAAGTAATATTATGGCATTATTACAAAATGTTTCGACTTGACCTCACGAAAATTTGAAAAAAAAAAAAAAAAAAAAAACTAATAATTTTAAAAGTTATGGCCGTTAGTGTTGATCCAGTTCTAACAGAAGTTTCTAGTGGTGGCCATCACAAATCCTTGGAGATTCATCTAAAATCAATCGGACAAAAAACATTAGTTTTATTAATAGATAATCTAGTGCCTGATCAAAGCTTTTTTTTTAAATTAACAAAATGGCAGCCTCAGGAAATTTTTCTCCAGATTTTCGGGAAAAAACCAACAGAATTGTTTATAAAAAATCAAAATAAAAAAAAATCTTTCGATCAGGCACTAGTTTTTTATGTTTTCCAAAAGCTGTATAAATTTCATTAAATTTTACTGAGTGGTTTTCGAGTTACAGTGGTCACCAGTTTTAAAAACATATTTTTGAGAAAAACGCATTTAAAGTTTTACACTCGATTAATGTAAAATTATACGAATTATTTAATTACTTACACAAGTCATTTATTTCTGGGCCATATAATAGTTCAGCAATTGTAGAAGCTTCTAAAATATCGATTTGCTGTTGCCTACGTAGCATTCTACCTTCTCAAGTGTTATCGTTAGCACTCTTATCTGCCACTTTCACATGGGCAGCATCCGTTTTTTCGGCATACCGATGAGAATTAGGTCCACAATTAAGTCCCAGTGTATTCGTTATGATCAATAATGAATTTGTACCTTCATTGAACGTACCTTCATTCACGATATAACAGGAAGAAACACATTCATTTCCACAATTATCACATGCAACTACAATTTCAAATCTCAGCCCACATGTAGTTGCTGTTTGGAATTTAACATTTCCATCACATTTTTTACACTTAACAAGAGTATAAATTGCAGTGAATACCGTAATGAAATTTATTATTCGAAATTCAGTACTGCTATTTTCGGGTACATTTTTTCAATTTTTTAGAAGATGTACTCTGAACACTTTCATCACGTTCCGCTGTTTTCGGATTGAATACATTTTTTCTTTTCACTGAACGCGACTTACGAATATTTTGAGAACTCCGAAGTTCAATTGAAACTTGTCTAGAATCACGTCCCATGAAAAATTACTTAAAAAATAATTTATTTCAACACACAACTATCGATTGCTCAGTGCAATTACCGCAGACATACTGACGCCAAACAAATAATTTTCAGCACTTCTACTACCTAAAAATTGTAAATATATATAAAAGAGTATTTATAGATTCAGGTATTACATCAAAGTTGTAATTCATTCATGACAATAGAACATAAGAAACCAGTTGCTTGTAGCTGCTGCTAGCTATTTGCTCTCAAGCGTTCTGGAGTGCCTGAGAGCCCTTTGTTAATTGTCGAATAACTCGAAAAGTATTTATCGGATTCATTTCAAATTTTTAGAGAATATTTTTAAGATATTATACTTAAAAAAAATGCAAAAAATAAATCGATTTTTTGAAAATTCTGACTACTCCTAACCCCTCAATGTTTGAAGAAGGTAACTTCATTAAATTAAATGATTTTTGATTTTCAATGCACAAAATGTTGATGTAATACTGAAAATAGACTTAAAATTCTCTTCAAAAATTAGTGTGAAGCATCACAATTTTGCATCAAACTTCCTCTCAGTTTCGTTGTGATAATTTAATGTTGGAAAAAAGTAATTTAAAAAGTATGTTGTTTTTAGTTAGTCAAAAAAATATAAAATTTTCAAATTTCGCAAAATGAAAAGTTTGCACTAGCCGGGAATCGAACCCGGATCGCCCGCGTGGCAGGCGAGCATTCTACCATTGAACCACCAGTGCTGTTGAAATCGGAGAACAGCTTTGTTTCTGTAGAATGCCCGATCGTCGTTTACTATAATCAATACTTATAATTTCTATAACTGTATAGAAAAACCTTCATTCACAGTAAAATTTAAAAAACGTCATTCAGCCTGAACCGCGATGGAAAGTAGAGTTGTCAGAAATAGACTATTTTCATTTTTTAGGTAGATTTTATTAGAAATCTAACTATTGCATTAGTCCTCATGGTGGAATTTTCACCTGATTTTGCTATCATAAATCATAATTAGTCAAGCAAGTTCTAAAAATACCATTGGTTAAAAAATATATATATATATATATATATATATATTATGACCCAAATTTTATTTTTTGTATTTGAGTATTTTAGTTTAATTTAGTTAATTACTTAAAAATTAATAGAAACAATTATTGTTATTAGTGCGGCGATTATTATTTAATTATTGTATTTATTTAGTTAATAATTTTATATTATTGTTACCGAAGGTATGATTAAATTAAGAAATTAAGCGTGTGAGAAATTATTACGAAGCCGAACGAATTAATTGTAAAAGAAATTAAAAGACTGGGAAAATTATTCTAAGTTCCGAACAAGATTTAGTATGGGAAAGCGATGAATGGATATAAAATGAAAGAAATGACGATTATTATTTTGTAAGAAATAATTTAGGTAAGCGAAAATTTTATAAGTCCCGAGGACAATTTAGTATGGAAAAATCAACGAATGGATATATAATGAAGGAAATTGCGATTAAAATAATAAAGAATTGTGAATTTGACGAGACGAATGGATAGAAAATGAAGGAAATTGCGATTAAAATAATAAATAATTATTTTTGAATGCTAGTTCGAGAACACCGGACAGGTGTCTAAAACGATTCTTCCTTTTCGTTACAAGAGAGTTAGGCAAAAAATGATAAACGCCAAAATTTGGCTCGATAAAGCAAGCAGTTCTTTCTCGGGAGAATTACTCGGGCGAATACTCTTCACCAAGTAATTCCAGAGGATGATACTCTACCTGGAGTCTGACCAAGGCCCAGGTAAGTATCATGAACCGACCGGATGAAAGTGCTTCTCCCCGTGCCGAAGCCTTCAGCAGAGGTACGGTAGGTGATCATAAGCCGTGTAGGTGGGGGCGAAGAGGACACTCTCCATTCGCTCTCGGGGTAGAGGTTTAGGCCCAGGGGTGACGGCTAGTCTCCTGGGGAAGCGGGGAAACAGCTCTTGACAGTTAGCTCGCGATTTTGAACCGCGAGTATGTGTGAAAAGAGTGTTCTAATATATTGTTTATATTGTTTAATTTGTTTATATTGTTTATATCGTTTATTAACATGATCAGGCCAATAAAGAGGTTTTTCTTTTTTTTCTTTGATTTATTTAAAATGAAGTGTTTTGTTAATTATTTTGTTATTGATAATGTAATCCCCGTTTATGACCCTGGACTCCGGCGAGCAAATTTCGAGCCGGGGAAAAATAAATTATTTATTTTTATAGTTTTTGGAAAACGTGGACGTTACAATATATATATATATATATACTAGACGACCCGGTGAACTTCGTATCACCTACATATATTTGTGAAAAGTATAGTCAAAATTTAATACAAAATTCTTATTTACATTCAATGCAACATAGTTATACACTTAATCAATTTAAAGCTTTTTGATGGACTACATTTTTTATCTTTTTCTGCGGTGCGTAAATATATAAATATCATGGTTTTCCGATTCACGAACACAGGACGTATAATTTCCCATGCACGAAACAGGGAAACTCCGATTTGATTCCGCAAATTTTCAACGACTGGCCTGGCGATTTATTTATGATCGTCAGTGCGGTTTGAACGTGAGATAGCTCGTCCCACATCTCATTAACTGGCATGACCTTAGTCAGGTCGTCTTCTCCTTGGTATTTTGAAACAACAATAAAAAAGTTCTTACGCGCTGACAAACTGATAATAGATTTTATTAATCGGCTTGAAATTAATAATCAAGTGTTTGAAAAATGCATTCATTTTCAACCGTTACATTTCCGCAATGATAAAATCAATTAATTAGTTATGTGATTAGCAAAAATAACATGTATAAAGTTCTTAGTCCGATGACTGAATAACTACATGTCATGTTAAGTTTTGAAAACCTTACAATGACTTTTTCCCCCCTGTCAAAGAGATGATTGTTGTAAGGAAGTTTTTATTAAATGTTATTGAAGTTTAATAGATATGTCCTTAATTTCATGTCTCAAAAAGTCCTAGTTTATGTACAAAAATATTTTTTACATTCTACTCACCACTCTGACACAACCTACATATCAATTGAATTATCACGAAATTCGTTTTTGGTTGAAATCTAATCATTGACTAAGAAAAATATTTAAATCGGTTGACCTTGAAGGCCATCCCTGTAATTTCCTGTATCTCTTGAGATTCTTTAAATTTTATATCTGTAGGAACTGTATTTGAAGAATATGAATTTTTTGACAATTATCACTTCCGCACTCCTTTGCGGGGAAAGAATTTCGTAAGATCCTATTCGAGATGATTTCTACATTGTAAATAAAAGATTCCAACAAAACTTTGAGTCCATAAAAACTATCGATTGGAAATGAGAAATTTTCATAGCTAACGCCCCCGCAATCCCTTTTGAGATTAGAATTTGATAAAATCTACTCTTAGCTGAACTTAACATCATACACGAAGATTCCTATTAAATTTGGAGTCTGTAGAAGTTACAGTTTGAAAACAAAAACTTAACATTCTAACACCCACCCCCGTAATCCTTATTGGGGGTGGGTTGTAAAATCCGCTCGTAGATCATTTCCGCATCACATATGGAAGACTCCACCTAAATTTTCCATCTGTAGGATCTACAATTTGATTTAAATGCACCCCCGCAACCCCCTGTGGAGCGAGCTATCGTAAAATTAGTTCATAGATTATTTCTATATCTCTTACAAAAGATTCCTACCAAATTTGGGAACTATAGGAGCTATAGTTCAAAACGGGAATAATTCATTGTTAACGCCCCCGCAATCCCCTTTGAGGGTAGATTTTTTAAAAATTTTTTTACATACAAACCTTCTCCTTACAATTCTGAAGATAACGAAAAAAAATTTAGCTCAATCGGTCCAGCCGTTCGCAAGTGATGCGTGGACATACATGCGACATTTTATTTTTATTCATATAGATATATATATTGGGGTGGTGCAAAAAAACCGACTTTTTTTTTAAGTCTCGAGTGAATAAATGATAGTTTTTGATGTTTTAAGAGCTCTATTTAAAGGACAGCTTAAAAAAAATTTTAAGATGTCGCTCCAAATTTATTTAAATTTAAAAAATCGTCAAAAATCGAATTTTTTTTTTTTTAATATTTTTTCTCGTTACCGTATAATTTTATAGACTAAAAAAAAATGTTTCTGAAAATTTCAGTTCAAAATTTGAATTTTGAAAGGTCGCTCATAATTTTTTTCAATTTATTAGTGCATTAGTTTAGATTTTTTCGAGCGACCTTTTACTTTTCAAATTAAAATTCCATGCATTTTTTTTTTTTTTTTATTTAGTACAATAATCGATAAAAATACATCACGAGATGAACTAAAAAGCAAGCACAACATTGAAAATATAATTTTTTTTTAATTTAATAATTTTATTTAATCAACCGCCAGACGTGGGTTCGAATCCAAAGCTGGTCTTAGAAACCAGCTTAGTTGAGATTTGACCTTGCCGCGTAGGTTAAGATTTTTTCAAACCAAAAAGACCCCAACGTACCACTCCCAACACTTAAAGTCGGCGATATGACTAATTGAAGAAAAAAAAAAAATTATGAGCGACCTTTCAAAATTTTAATTTTGAACTGAAACTTTCAGAAACTTATTTTTTTGTCTATAAAATTATAACGTAACGAGAAAAAAAATAAAAAAAAAAAAAATTCGATTTTCGACGGTTTTTGAAATTTTAAAAAATTTGGAGTGACCTCTTAAAAATTTTTTTTTAAGCTGTCCTTTGGTGAGGGCTCTTAAAACATCAAAAACTAACATTTTTTCACTCGAGACTCAAAAAAAAAAAATAGTCGGTTTTTTTGCGCCACCCTAATATATATATATTTAAAAAAAAATTTTTTTTTTCCAAATAAGCTCAAAAGTTTCTTTTGGGTGTAAAAAAATTTTTGTGAAAAGATGAGCCCTTGATATTAATATTAAGATTATCCTCATCGCATTTTTTTAATTCCCATAAGAATAACATGGGAAAAATTTTTTTGGCTTCTTCTGATTTTTGTACCGTTTAAACGACTGATTGACTCATAATTCGCTGTTCTTATCTTTGTAGAGAATTGAACGCTCTACAAAAAGGGTCTGATAAAATTTTTTGATATGTCCACGCGTTCAAAAGTTATTCAAGATCTAAGTTCAATTTTTCAAAAATTTGATCGAATTTTATAAATTACACCGAAATTGTTAGTTTCAGTGTAATTGGACTTCTGATAAATGTTGACCAATGATTTTTTTTCATTTAATCAAATAAATATGATGCTTTTCAGAAATTTTTTCGCAATAAAACAAATAATAAACAATTTTATTCTATTATTATGTTCACTTTCATTTTATTAATAAGTTTTGCTCAGAAAATTGCTTATTTATTTATATTAAATATTTATCATTGAAGTGATTTTTTATTACAATTCGGAAAACGTTGTCGATGGCCACGAAAAACCTGTAATAAATACTGCAACTGTTCTTCATCTTTAATTAGGCAGCAGTTATATTTTTTAATTAGTGCAATACCCCGTTCAGCAACGTCGTTCGTTACTTTTAACGTTTTGAAAAATTCCAGACAAATTTTGAAGCTGTCATCATTGAACCATGTAGAAATATCTTCTTCTATGAAATCAGAGGGTAAATCAAATTTTTTAAATAGCTCCAATGAGTTTTTTGAAACAACGTCGCTCAAATCGTTATCTAATAACGATTTTAAATTTAGCTCCAGGACGCTTGAAAGTGTACATATCGGTTGAACAACTATTACGAAAAACTAAAGTTAATAACAAAAGCTCTCGGTAATCATCTCGAGGATGAGACATCTAAAAAACCAAATTAATAAACATAAGTTGGAAGGATTAGTTTTGATTTTATTGAGGAAATATAATGAACAATTTTTACCTGTAAGCAATCATTAATGAAATTAATAATTTTCATCTTATCTTTAGTTAAAGCGCTTACCACAGTTTCATTCTCTATTCCACTTTTATATTTAGTTTCATCAATGTTATCCCATCCTTTTTTGAAACGAAAAAAAATCGGCACGTTAAGACCAGATGCAGTGTTTCAAAAAACTTCAAGAACTCCTCGTAAAATAATTTCCAATACATGGCGATAAGGAAGGCACACCAATTTGGACACAAAAAGGAAGCTTCAAAATTTGTCTTGAATTTTTCAAAACTTTAAAGGTTAACGAACAACGTTGCTGAACGGGGTATTGCACTAATTAAAAAATAGAACTGCTGCCTAACTAACAATGATGAACAGTTGCAGTATTTATTCCAGGTTGTTTGTGGCCATCGACAACGTTTTCCGAATTGTAATAAAAAATCACTTCAATGATAAATATTTAATAAAAATAAATAAGCAATTTTTTGAGCAAAACTCATTAATAAACTGAAAGTGAACATAATAATATGAGAAAATTGTTAATTTTTTGGTTTATTGCGAAAAAATTCCTTAAAAGCATCACATTCATTTGATTGAATACAAAAAAATCATTGGTCAACATTTATCAGAAGTCCAATTTATGTTTGACAAAGAATTTGATCCTTATTTTGACACTGAAACCAACATTTTCGGTGTAATTTATATAATTAAATCAAATTTTTGAAAAATTGAACTTAGATCTTGAATAACTTTTGAACGCGTGGACAAATCAAAAAATTTTATCAAACCTTTTTTGTAGAGCGTTCAATTCTCTACAAAGATAAGTACAGCGAATTATAAGTCAATCAGTCGTTTAAACGGTACAAAAATCAGAAGAAGCCAAAAAAATTTTTTCCATGTTATTCTTATGGGAATTAAAAAAATGCGATGAGGACAATCTTAATATTAATATTAAGGGCTCATCTTTTCACAGAAATTTTTTTACACCCAAAAGAAACTTTTGAGCTTGTTTGAAAAAAAAATAAATTTTGTTTTTTCTTGGATTACCCATATATATATATATATATATATATATATATATATATATGTAATATAACCGACCTTGTCATCAGGATCTTGATGAAACTTGGTACACAAATTCTTTGGGTAATTACCTTGAACGAGTTCGCAGATGAGCAAAATCGGTCAATTAGTTTAGAAATGGCGGCTATTTAAGATTTTCAAAATAGTGATAATTACGTTTTCGGTCGCTTCATCAATGTATAACTTTTGATTGAAAAGAGATAGCTAATATTTGAAAAATTTATGTGATAGCTCATCAAATTGCCTTTAATTTGACGTATATAACATTGACTTTTTGTCAATTTTTAGCTATTTTATTCATAATCTACCGGTCCGAATCGGTCCAAATTGTATTAAAAATCTAAGTTTGACGAAGCCCTTTCGATTGGCGCCAACCACGATCAAATCGGTCAAGCCGTTAAAAAGTTATAAGAAATTTACGCACGCACACTCACACACACACACACACACACACACGAAGATTTCAAAAACTTAGTAAGCGCGATTTTGAGCGCTTAGGTATGGAATTAGCGGGAAGTTTCAGGGATGGCCTTTAGAATCAACCGTTTTCTCACTTTTTTTCAAAGTAGCAACATAAAAGGATTTTTAACAAGTATGAAATAGTTTACTTTAAGCGTTTTCTTTATGTTAATCTACTTATATTATTGAATAAATGCAATATGGTTGTAATAATGGCATTTAAAGATCACAAAATTGCTTGACTTTGACGAGTTGGGAGTAACTACCTTACGCCCTTCACGCTATGAGGTGAGCAAAATATTGGAAAATTTTCCATTTATTTCTCCTTTCAAACACTCAAAAAAAGTAATCTTCTCAAATTAGATTACTTAATTAATTTAAAGTCCTTTATCTAAAGAATAAATTACGACAATCGCTGGAAAAAAATTGGCAAATAAAAAAAAATTTTTTATTCATTAAAACTATTCAAGGATCGCTAAAAATAATGTCAACTATCACAAGTTAGTAATACACGTTTATGAAGATTAAAAAAGCTTTTGAAGATTTCAAGCTTTAGCGGTCATTTTAATTTTTTTAGGTAATCAGAACGATGTACAAGAAACTAACGAGTTTAATAATTCAATGAAAATTATCCATTAAATTTCAAGATACTCAACCGCGATGTTGCTGTTAAATATTAACCAACTCATTTTGTATATTTATACATAATTGTCTTAAATATTTGTGGATAATACCAGACATGATTCTGAAAGTAGCCAGCTGGCGTTTTTTTTTTCTAAGGATATTATTACAAACAATGGTTGAATTTTTAAAATTTTCTCTAGTTTATTTGCTCAAAAATTCAAACAGAAAAATCGGACAATATGTCGACTATTTTCAGTATCATGCTTTTAACGTCCAATTGTTATTGGTCAGATAAAAATATCAAATGACAATAATTATTGATTTTTATGTAATAATAGGTAACAGAAGTATTGGACGATGGAGTGGGAGGACCAACTGGAAGATTAGGTGACAGCGATGGAGAAATATGACATGAAAGACAGCCCTCTTGGGCCAGTGAAACTGACGAGGACAGCGAGCCTGAACAAAAGACTTGTCAAATTGCCACATTGTCCTAGTTACATTTATCACATTAATTAAAAATTTAAATGTATATATAAATGAGATATGTTCATTAGAGTGGATTGGAAGATTTTTTTATGAACTCGAGGTACAACCTTCTTATAAAAGAAAAAAAATTTTTACTATTTGTTGATTAAGGACACTTTCAATTTTCTAAAGTGTTGAATATTTTCATAATTTTCTTTAATAGTTAAATTTTAAATTATAATACATAAATTAAATTGGATAATATTTTGGAAATGGTAAAAATACAATTTTTGATTTTTCAATCAACTCTCATGTTTATATTAAATACCGACACATAATTGTCGAAAAAGAATACGAATGAGAGTGAAGTGGTGTAAAATTGTCAATTGCAATTTTAATGAACTAAGTTCATTTGAAAACAAAAAAAAATATATATGTATATGATATAAATTTTTATAATAAATAAAAGAGGAGTAAGTAATGAGATTTCTTCTTAGTGAAGCTATAAAATTGTTTATTGTAACAATTTTTGTACGCATACTTAAATATTCATGTAAAGTCGCTATCAAATTTTAATTACTATTATAATAATTGTATTTATTATTAATATTATTAGTATTATATATTTTATATATTAAATTATTTAAAATGAATTTAATTGTAATTAATAAATGTAAAAGTAGTTAATAAAGAAAGTATCTTAAGATATGACTCGAGTTTAAGAACAGATTTGGTAATTAGATTACAACTACTTAAGGTTTTAATGTTTAATTGGACCTATTTTATATTGATGGTTAGCCTATAAGACTAAAATAACTTAATTAAGTAATTATCAAGTATTAGCGAGTAACAATAAACATATATTTAACTATATACGTCGGAGTGTTTTATTCATGTATGTACTTAAAGTCGCTATTGCCAGTTTGTTTAATTATTTGTTATTTAGTTTCTATGGTACTGAAGTCTAGATATATATAATAATTATTAATTGAGCATTTTCAAGTAGTTCGTTTTTAGTTTTTATCATAGTTATAAGAGTAAAGAGTTTTAATTACGATAATTCGGAAAACAGGAGAGCTGCAGATTTTATTTTTTTTTATTCAAAAAATTTATAAATTTTGATTTTAGGAATTTGTTGTAAAATATTTTTAAAATTAAAAAAATTTTTAAAATTTAAAATTGTTAAAGAAAAAATCGACATTAACTTGTTTTTGGCACAATTCAAAAAAATTGATATTTGTTGTTAAAGAACTGAATTTTCTAAATTTTAAGAATCACTCATAAAAATAATTTTATTAAAATACTAAAAGACCGAATTACAGAAAAATATGTTTTAGTAACAAATAAATTTACATATGATAATAAATAGATTAGTTATTTTGACAAAGTGAGCCAAGTTGTAACAACAAATTATCCTGTTTAGTGTTACAACTAAATTATTTCGTTATCATTAGTTAGCTGATTTCGTTAAAATAACAAAGTTTATTTATTGCCTTAAAAAAATAAATTTGTTTTCGTTACAATTAGTTATTTTAAGAAAATTATTTAGCTTATTTAACAACAAAATTCGTTAGGCCAACTAACTAAATAATGTTACTGAAAGAAAATAATTTTTGTTAAACCAAGAAAAATATTTGTTATCTCCTTGCAATAATTTAGTTAGTTCAACAAACCGATTTGTGAATTCAGCTCAACTGTGTTGTTGATTTAACTTAAAAGTTCTGCTACAATAACAAAACTGTTTTGTTGATATAACATATAAATTAAATTAGTTATTACAACCTATGTTCTATTATCATAACATATGATTTTTTATCCCTATGCTAACATAATAATTTGTTAACACAACTTGTCTTGTGATATTCTAACAAAAAATGTTCTTTAATATTTAATAACAACTGAACTTGTTCAACAATTCACGATTCCAAAAACAACTATCTAGGCAAGTAAATAACGCAGCATCTCCCTTGAACGTTTAAACCCTAACTAAAAAAATTCGACTTCAGTTAAGAGTTAAAAGCGTATTAAAGCCATCGTTTAATATTGTCTCACATTTCACTTTTAGTGATATTATTATATTATAATTATCTATAATTTTTCATCATCAGAACATAGATTGATTAATGAATTGGTAATTGCAAAAACTTAATCGGAAGCACTGAGATCATTCATTTCGACATCAAGAGACATCGGATTTTTGGGCCAGCTGCTCAATTTATCTAGAAACTCAATGAACAACGGATTACCACCCAATCTCTCAACCTCATCCCTCGCTTTTTTGTCCAGGTCCTCGAGAACTGTTCTCGTGTAGGCGAACGAGCCGAACTTTTCCAGCAAAGTCACGCAGTACTTCTTTACTTCAATGTCCGTTGTTCTTTTTCTTAGTATATCTTTGATTTGTCATTAAGGAATACATAATTTTTTTTCACCAACAAACCACTAAATCATCAATCATGTTGGTTCAAAAAGGATACTTAGTACTTGTCGGTCTTCTGGGTATGTTTGGATAGCATGGATAATTGGAAAACTAAATTTGCCTTCTGATAAATCTTCACAAAAACTTTTGTTATCCGAGTACTAAAATAAATTTCATTGATTAGTTCATTAATTTATTAAATCAAACTATCTTTAATCAATATTGTAATAAAGTTACTTCTCGCATTGATAGGTTGCAGTAATCATCTCTTATTTGAAAATAGAGACCTAGGATTCCCGTCAGCATTGAAAAATCTTCCTTGCATTCGGAAAATAATTGCATTAGGCGTATAGCTAGGTTAAATAATCCTCCAGTTTCTGTCGATTAAAAAAAAGTTACAAAATTATTATTAAAAATTAATTAAGAAAATAAGTTTAAGCCAACTGATAACTTGTGACATGATATTAGATACATTTGAAACTTATAATAGCAATCAAGCTGGACATTAGATTGATAAAAAATATTATCTAGACAAGGATTGTTTGGCTTCAGAGTTTAATTTATTTCTTTCTCAACAAAATAATATTAATATCGGCTTTCATTATTTAATAAAAATTACTGTAATCTGAATCAATTCTTCACATGAAAAAATATATTTTAGATAGATCAAGAATATATGTTTATGTCAAGAAAATTTTCATAATTAAAGTATTTTTTTAACTTCCCGCTAAGAAAATTGGGAAGTTATTGTTTTCACCTCGTTTTGCAAAAATCGAGTTTTCATCAGATCTCGACGTTTGAAGGTCATAGGAAGCTTCCCTGACTACTCTCGCGAGGTTGTCACTGTGTCTGTATATGTGTGTGTGTGTGTGTGTGTGTGTGTGTGTGTGTGTGTGTGTGTGTGTGTGTGTGTGTGTGTGTGTGTGTGTGTGTGTGTGTGTGTGTGTGTGTGTGTGTTAACATAAGTATGTAAACCTCTTATAACTTTTGAACGGATCATCCGATTCGATCGAAATAAGCGGCGTTCTGAAGAATTCTTTTGCCCCTATAATTTTGATACTAATTTACAGAATTTAAGTCGATTCATTTTGAGAAATCTCAAAAATAAAATTTCCAGAAATTCGTTTTTTTGAAATATCTTTTAAACGGCTAAACCGATCAATTCCAAAAACTAATCAGCTCTTAAACTCAAAAAACCACGTCGATTGCCACCAGCCCGGTCAAAATCGGTTGATTTATTCGTGAGATATCGTTGTCGAAAAAAATTGGAAAAAATGTTTTTTTCAGAATTTCTATGAAAGTTTCAGTCTGACCAGTTTACGTTTAAAGATTTTTTAAAGGACTCAAAAAACTGCGTTGAATGCCGTAAACCGCGAGAAAATCGGTTAATTCATTCAAAAGTTATTGCGGTTTGAAAATTCAAAAAATAGTATTCTATAAAACTTCCATTAGCCTTTTGAGCTCAAAAGAGCTCAAAAGCACAGAACAGCGATTTATTTTAGCTTGGAGAGCTCAAAATTACACACAAATTATATTTTTGAGCTCGAAGAACTTAAAAAATAAGTGAATTGTTGAGCACTTAGGTATGGAGGTAGCAGGAAGTTGCAGAGATGGCCTTTAGGGTCAACCGTTTTCCTAATTTTTTTTTTTGTTTTTTTCTAGTGAAAATGAAAAACGTAAAAATTTTTTAAAAACTTACTTCTCATAGTCATGTGGCGATACTCAGCCTCTGTTGGACAAATATAATTATCCCGCCAGTAAATTTCAATTCCTTGTCCTCGATGAAGCTCTAATAGTTGTTCCGTGTAAACTTTTGTTGCCTGAGGGTAATTATTATTGTATACACACAACTACACTAAACGTTGGTAACATCTTTTTTTTTTTTTATATTTTTCGTAATTTACGGAGATATATATCCGTTACCCACGAAGATATTAATCATCAGTCATGTATTCATCACGTACCTCCGGATGATCCAGAGCAAGCACTCGCTCAAGGGCTATGAAGATTGCATAATTAGCGGCGTTAATTGTACTTGGGACACCGAAAATTGAATGGGCTACCGGGATTCCGCGGCGTAAAATCGAGTTGTCTTGTATGTCATCTAAGCTGCAAGTTAAAGCTATTATTATTGTCTTAATTAGTTAAATTATTGTGCTTAGTCTATTACTTACGGACCCAGAGAATTTAAAAAATAGATGTAGGGTTAATTAGTGCCAGTGAAATTTTTTTTTTAATTGTATTAATGAGTAATGTTAATTTTGATTCAGGAAGTTCATTGAGTTTTACTTACAGAAGACTTGAGTTGTGGAGAATTTGCACAATATCTCCCACGGCTTGCAATTTTTCCGCTGGAATTTTTAACCAGCAATTCATGGCATGTGCTAATTTTGCTCGGATTTGTTTCCCAGGAACTTGGAGAATATAAGTGAATGGTTGTAATAGTTTCTGTATTTTATTAAAATTTTTTTATTAAGTATTAAAGAATTTACGAAATTTTTATTGAAAGTTTGAGTAAAAAAAAAAAAAACAAAAAATTTAATAATAAAAAAAATAATTAAACATGAATGGAAAATTTAATGATTTAAACAATTTGAAGAAAACATAATTTTAAGAATTTGAAAAAAAAAAACCAAAAAATTTTTTTCTAATTTATAAAATTGCTAAATGTTTTCTAAATTAAAAAAAATTCTCCAAAGTTTATTTAATATTTAATTTTTAATAAACATGAAAAATATGTAAATTGTTTATTGTTGATAACATACATTTTTTTTGATAAAAAAATATTTTCAAACGATAAAAAAACAAAAAATACAAAAATAAAGAAGAATTATCTTATTTTAAAAGCTGAAAATTAATAATAAATAAAAACTCCAAGAAATCAATAACAAATGAAATGACTTCAGGTGAAATGTGAAACAATATAATGATATATTTATGACGTACATAGGAGATAAAATTCTATAATGAAAGATAGATGAATAAGATAAAATGAATATTTATTAAATTGGTTTAAAAAAATCTTATTAATTACTAACCTCATCTTGGTCTTTGTCTCCACTTTTGGAGTAGGGTATTGAATTTATTTCAGAGCTCATTTTTAGATTTCTGAATAATTTTTGTACTTTAAAATAATTAATACTTGTGATTTTTAATCAACGATGTGTAGATTGTTTTATTTTTAATAATCCGGCAAATTGAACTTGGCAGTTCGAAGTGACAATTGAAAATGACACGAGACACTACTGTTATAATAAATGTACGTACATATAAGGGATAAGTGTGCATGTGAGATGTATGTGGTGCAGGTAAATATAAGAGATTTGAAGAAAAATATACGCAGTGCGCAAGTGAAATATCCAGATAGAGACATCTGGCGGCTGGGAGAAAAAAAAACCAAGTCATTTTGCAACTGTTGATAGAGAAGAACTGATTTTGTTTTTAATGATTGCGATTTCCCAAATGATTATTAATTAACTATTAGATATTCTTACAGAAAATTTTCTTGATATAAAAATTCGTTTTCTATTTTTTAAAATTTTTATTTTGTCGATCAAGATTCTTAATATTGATATTTTTGGCAAAAAAAAAAAGAATTATCATTAATTTAATAATTGACGATTGTAAGCACTGTTATGAATATTTTTTACAATCCCGGGAAAAAATGAATTTGCCTAATCATATATATTTATATATGATTATATATTGAATATATCGAATTATATATGATTGTATCTAAATTTTTATATAAAATATATATAATCATATATAGACTAATATATTGTATGTATATTTTATATAAGTCTAATATATATGATCAGATCTGAGTTATTTAGGTCTATAGATGATTATATATAATCTATATATAATTAGATCTGATTAGACCTGAGTTATCTAGGACTATATATGATTATATATAAATCTATATATGTATGATTATATCTGATCAGATCTAATTGATATAGGACCATGTATAGAATTAAACGTAAAGCTATGTACATAACTATATCTAATCAAAAGTAGATTATAAATTTACATTTATTAATATATAATAATATTTAATTAGATGCAGCATTTTTTAATGATGATATATAATAAATATTTTGTTAAGTGAATTTGTTTACGAATTTGCCTAATCATATATATTTATATATGATTATATATTGAATATATAGAATTATATATGATTGTATCTAAATTTTTATATAAAATATATATAATCATATAGACTAATATATTGTATGTATATTTTATATAAGTCTATATATGATCAGATCTGAGTTATTTAGGTCTATATATGATTATATATAATCTATATATAATTAGATCTGATTAGACCTGAGTTATCTAGGGCTATATATGATTATATATAAATCTATATATGTATGATTATATCTGATCAGATCTAATTGATATAGGACCATGTATAGAATTAAACGTAAAGCTATGTACATAACTATATCTAATCAAATGTAGATTATAAATTTACATTTATTAATATATAATAATATATAATTAGATGCAGCATTTTTTAATGATGATATATAATAAATATTTTGTTAAGTGAATTTGTTTCACTTGCAATGTCATATGATATTAAGATTGCTTATAAACAAAAATCATCTTTATAAATTATTTTCATTAATTATATTACATTATAATAACGTTTATTGTAACATACCGGATTCTATTACAGCTCATAATTATCTTTTAAATTTTTAAATATTAAAAACGTTAATTTATTTAGTGATTTGAATTATTATCATGTGTTACAGTTATGTATTCCAGCTGTCGGGTTATAAAAAATGTCAAAAGAAAATTGCTATTTTTGCTTTTGATTTAAAATAAATATTTGTTAACTGTTAACAAATATTTATTAACATTTAATGAATCGTATTTAATAAATAATTTATTAACTGGTAATAAATATATATTAAATCCCATGATGTCAAAAAATCACTTATTAACAGTTAATAAAGCTCATTGAATATAAACAAATCATTCTATTAATATCAGTGTAACTATACAGAAATCATATATAATTATATATGAATCATATATAATTATATATTAATCATATCTAATTATATATGAATCATATCTAATTATATATGAATCATATATATGTCGGTAAGTCAGGAATAATTGTTGGAGTATCAGAATTATCGTGTACGTTCATTTTTGTTATTACAATCAAATTAATATGCGGAGTTACAATATGTCAATTAATAAAAATGAGTAAAATAGATTCGTATAGCAGGAATAAACACAATCATTAATTATCACTTATCACTAACACAACAATACACAAAATACGATACGATGTTAAATTGCTTTGCAATACACTCAGACTTAGGAGGATAACGAATTCGTGATCACCAGGACGTCTGTACGATCTCGATTCCAGAATAAGACTGTCTTCTCAAAGATTCTCAAAAAATATGACAACTGCATATTTCCTTTTCCCTTGGTAATTTATGATACCCCTATCGTCCTGTGACCACGACTACGTTGACAACCATGTGTCGACCTAGGTCTAAGCCTACCGCAATAAAACAATTTAGTTAAACTTATTTTTACAACCATACTCGAAATAAGGGTACATTCTTTAATTATTGAGGATTACAAAAATATTACTATTCTAAAGAATATTCCCATCAGATTGCCAGAGAAATACTCTACTGTACTTTACTCTCCGATATATAATAATATATGCATTTTGTGATTACTATAAAACATTCTCTGTTTTCATCTCAGAGTCTGCTACTCCAATGATTAATAATCTTTTAGACTATAGTTTCTTGTGGATGAAATAATGGAACTGTATTAATTAATTTAACTTATAAAAATCGATTATGTATTCGATTTGCATTAGTTGTAGGTATTTCAAACTTTACTCTTCCAGTAAGTCTCGTAGGTAAACAGGTAGCGTGATAGTCTTTAAAGCGTCAGGTCCCCGGTTCGATCCGTATTTCAGATCTGTATTTCAGTTATTTTGTTTTCTGGTAAACATATCAAAAAGTCATCAACATATTTTTTTATAAAAAGTATATCAAAATTAATTTTGGAGTAGGTAATTTCTATTAATCTGTCTAAAACTATTTCTGCTATTATTGGAGATAATGGTGATCCCATTGGACAACCGAAAATTTTTAAATATGTATTATTGTTAAATGTAAAGTAGTTGTTATTTAAGAGTAAATCTATTGCTATCAAAAAGTAACTTTTTGAAATTTTTGTATGATTTTGGATATCTGTCCAATTTCTTTTTATTAGGGCTTTTACTAATTCTGTTGGAATATTTGTAAATAATGCTATTACATCTGCTGATATTAAAACATGATTATCTGGAGTGATGTTTTGGTTAATTAGAAATATTTTTAAATCGAAACTACACGGTGAGAAATTTCCATTATTTTTTATTCTGCATGGATTTTAGATATTACAATGGTGCATATTACTAGTGAACCTTATTGACTCAGAATAAAATTTTACAATGGCCCATAGTAATTTCCGAAACAAATGAAATCAGACATAGTAAATGGTAGAAATTGAAATGTACCATAGTAAAATGAAATATGCAATAATTTAAATTTCCGAATGTACTATAGCAAAAAAAATAAGAAAACGTTTGTAAAAAATAAAAAATTTTAGAGTAAAAAATGTTTTTAGCAATCAAAAAAAATATCAAACCAAACAAGATTTTTTTTGTTTGCAATAATTTTTAAAAATATTTTTTTAAAATATAGTTTTTTTTATTTTTTTTTTCATTTTTAACAATGAACGTAGGATTTATTTTGGCAGTTAATTTTATTATGAATAATTATAAACACAATATATAACTTTTAAATTATTTTTTATTATTATTAGAAGTGTCGGTTGCAGGTTAACCATCAAATGTTTGTTTTCATTTTAATTTTTCACGGTAAATTATTAAATATTTTATTATTTATGAATCTTACAAATTTTCATTAACTATTCATGTGTTGATGGATTTATAAACTAATATTTATTTAAAACTTAATGTTTATTGCAATTTTCATAACACCGTTAACCACTACTGATAGCGTCTGTAGACTTATGTTGACAAAACAAAACAGCACGAAAAAATGAAAGAGCGCGCGTCGCGACTGACGCGCATACGTTTACTATGGGACATTTGAAAATTTCATAGTCACAATTTTAAATTTAAACCGAGTACACGTGACTAAATGTGAAACTTTTTTATAAATTTTTATTGTCGACTGAGCAACAGAAATTTTACTATGGAACTATAATGAAAAGTTTTAAGCACACTAAAAGTTTTTGTTCTGTCAGTTTACGAAAATTTTTTATATATGTTTATGTAACAGTTGCATGGTCAAATTTACTATGGTCCCTAGTAAATATTGATTGGTACAATATGATATTCTTAAATTTTTATGGTAATATTTTGAATTGAGTCATTAAGGTTCAGTCTTATTATGTATGCATAGTAAATTTCTACAGAAATTTCTCACCGTGTATCTTTAACATCCCAATTTCTTTTTTTACGGCTTAGTTTTAAAATGTTTGCAATATATTTACTAAGATTATATAATGCACTTTTTACTGATGAAATTATAATTCTGTATGGAGTTCCTGGTTTATGTATTTTCGGTAAGGCATAAGCTCTAGGTAGGATACTATTATATGTTGTTAAGAATTTTTTGGAATCTTTATCTATATAATTTTTTTTGAATATCTCATTTACTAAATCATTATCCTTAACCTGTAATTGTTTATTAAAATCTTTAGGATTATCTATTTTTTTATAAGTCGATTCATCTTTTAACATAACATCTACTTTGTTTTTATATTCAATTTTATCGAGTATGACTGTAATATTACCTTTATCTGCAGAAGTGATTTGTATATTGGGATGGTTTTTGATAAATTTCGTTAATTGAATTTCTATTTTATCTGAAACTTTAGTACAATTTCTTTTTACTCTTGTAAGTGACTCTACAAATTTATCTCTAACTTCCTCTTGGTCTTTTTTATCTACTAAGTATATATTTTTTTCAAAATCAGCAATAATATCAAAGTTTTTAAAATTGAGGTTATTAGTACTTAAATTGAATTTTGGACCATATTGTAAAATATTTTCAATCTCTATAGGTATATTAATATTACTATTATTTATTAACCATTTTCTATTTATACTAATATTACTGTTATTGTTTTTATTTTCTATGAAATTATGTAATTTTTTATGTATTTTTTGAGATGGTGTAAAATTTCTATCCAATATTTTATCAATAATTATTAAACATTCATTAAACCTGAACCTATCTAGTCTTTCTTTAATAGCTGTTATTCTATTATTAATAATTGTAAAAATAAGTAGATACACTTTTTCAGTTATTGAAAAAGTTACACTGAGTAGAAAAAATTACATCTTTCTCTAAAAATAATTGTCGATAAACGAATTTTAATTGTGAATTTCACCTAAATTTTCTCTGATGGTATGAGACCTCATACCGATAAAATATTATGGTGAAGAAGTAATAATAAAAAATTAGTCATTCTTCAAGAATTTGGATCGGGAGTATTCGGCTTAGAATAATAACTATCTATCTTTTAATAATAATAATAATAATAATAATAATAATAATAATAAGCGGTGCTTGCTACGTGGCCTCCAAGCGGCGCATCGCGGGAAACGCAGACCATAACACCAGGTCTGTAGGCGAACGACGTAGCCGATGCAGTGGGCCAACTACCCACTGCATTGAAATACTGAGTTACAACAAGGCGTAATCTCAGAAGTGCTCCCCACAACCGGTCCTTTTCGGATGAGGACCATTCATCAGGTGGGAGGAGCACGCCGGACCCGATGAACGATGACGACCCTGGCGCTTTAAGGACTTACTTTAAGTGGACGGAGGAACTACGAGTCGACCTCTTGGTGTGCTACCAACGTAGCGAGCCGGGGGTGAGCGGTTATATGGCCCGGATGCACACTCTTTGGAGTGATATGCATCCGGAGCTAGAGCATTTTACGCCTAAACACCTGCGTAATTATGCCGCTTATCTTCGGCGTAATAGAAGATCGCTTGTGCCGGATAGAAGGCAGTCTAATAGACTTTCCTTTCCGGCGCAATTACACCAAGAGCGACGCCGTTCCTCCTTGGATGACAACAATCCCTCTATAGGACGGCAAGTAAGTATATCTAAAAAGATAACTTACTCCCAACAACAGCTAGAAGCGGTAAATGAAGATCTCCGTGCAAACATCCTGGAGGATTCCACCCTGCTCACTGTGAGCCAGGTTGTGTATGGTGCAACAGTTTCGGCTTTTCCGAGAGAGAGACATTGTCTCTCGATCGAGGCAAGGTTGAGACAGCGCATCTCACAACTTGGACTCAAAATTGACAGATCCCGGAAACAGGTCTCCCGCATTCAGTGTGTGATTGAGTTTGAAACAACTCAAAGAGCATACACGCCTCGAATTCGGCGCATTGCTGCTGAACTTCGGTGGCGTCATCACACACTGAATAAGAGTACTCTTCTTGTCATCAAGGAAGAGTCTCTCAATAAATTGCGGGCTCTAGTGACTGCCAAAAAGTCACTAGAGAAAAGGCTGAAGCGGTTGGTCGACAACTCGTTGTTTCGATCCAGCCCTTCACGCTTTCTGACACCAAAGACCGATGTTACCGGGAATTATCCAACACCTGAGCGGGTGGAAGCTTTTTGGACTGAGTTGTATGGAGATCAACCAAACGTGAACGCCAATATTCCAGCTCTGCACGACTTTAACCCTTTCACGGTCGATTCGGACTGAGTCGTACTTTTTCTCCCGGAGTGGGGATAGCCAGTCGCGTGAGCGGACTAACTCCCGCCACCAGATTTTCGTGCCCGCCGCGTGCTCACTCAGGACCGTATTTATTGTTTTTATAGCTTTACCGTGTAAATTATTAATGAGGTTATTGTTTTCATTTAAATTTAATAATAATTTAGTGCAATGGAAAATCAAAACGTAGATTATGATAGTGATAGCTCTGGCTATTCTTTTAGTGACGAAGATGAAGATTATAAAAGTAATAATCAAGATCAAGCTTTCACAGGATGTGTATGGTCTAATGAAATAAAAAAAACAAAAGTTGCACCATTTACTAGTCTAGTTGGATCTCTACACATGTTGCCTGAAGAAAGCAATGAAAAAAATTATTTAAACTTATTTTTAGACAGAGAATTTTTTGAAATAGCAACAGAACAAACTAATTTGTATGCCCAACAAATGAACGATGACGGTCATTCAGACAAAGATTGGTCACCTGTGACAATTGAAGAAATGGAAGCATTTCTCGGAGTAATTATATACATGGGTATAGTGAAATTACCTCAGATCGAAATGTATTTTGGAACAGACTTTGTTGAATGTCCAATGATAAAAAAAGCAATGAGTTATAAAAGATTCAAAGCAATAAATCGTTATCTTCATTTCAATGATAATAAAAAAATGCCTCCATTAAAATCACCTGATTACGATAGGCTTTACAAAATCCGCCCTTTGTTAAATATTTTAGACAAATTTAAATATTTTTATCGTCCTGATCGTGACCTTTCTGTTGATGAAGCTATGATAGCATATAAAGGTAATTTTTCGGCTAAGCAATACATGAAGGATAAGCCAACATCATGGGGTTTAAAAATGTGGGTAATTGCTGAATCTAAAACCGGCTATGTACTTGACGCTAAACCTTACTTGGGAAAAAAAGAAGAGAAAAATAAAGAATGGTTGCTTGGTGAACAAGTTGTTTTGAATTTATCTGATTTTTTTGGATTAAAAAATCATCATTTATATTGTGATAATTTTTTTACGTCAATAAAATTATTTAATGCACTTAGTGAAAATAATATTTACGCCTGTGGCACGATCAGAACAAATCGTAAAGAATGGCCGAAAGAATTAAAAAATCCCAAAGATTTAAAATTAGAAAGAGGTGACATTCGGCAAATGCAATGTAACAGAATTACTGCTACAATCTGGCAAGATAATCGGGCAGTTTCGATTTTGTCTACCAATTGTGATCCGACTGATACCGTTGTGGTAAAAAAGTACTCCAAGAAAGATAAAAAATACATCGATTTTCCTTGCCCTAAATCTGTTGCTAATTATAATGAGTACATGGGTGGAGTTGATTTAGCTGATCAAAAAAGAAAGTATTATTCTACGAGTCGATCTTCAAATAAATGGTGGAAATATTACTTTTTTTTTCTTATCGACGTCTGCCTTGTGAATAGTCAAATTATTTATAACGAAGGAAAAGAGAAGCCAGTATCACAGTTAGAGTTTAATAAAAAAATAAGTCAAGAACTTATTGGTAATTTTTCTAGTCGAAAGAAGCAACTTGCTGTTAAAGTAGGTTCAGTCTATGAAGGTGAAAATTCGAACTCTCGCATTTTAACTAAAATTAATGGGCCACACCGCTCATGTGCTTTATGTTTGAATGAAAAAAGGAAAACTAAAGGTGGGTATTTCATTCAATCGTCATATGAATGTTTACAGTGCAATCTAGCTCTTTGCAAATTTAATTGCTTCTCAAAATATCATTCACAGGATAAAAAGTGAGTATAAATATTAACGTATACACTAATAAAAAATTTAACTTGACTCAAGATCAAGAATCTTGAACCAAGAACACCATTTTAAAGAAAATAAAACTCTCGAAGCAAGAAGAAAAATTCTTAAATCGAGAAATTTTTCTTGAACCAAGAATTATATCTTGACTCAAGAAATTCTTTTTCTTCAAAATAGTGTTCTTGGTTTAAGATTCTTGCTCTTGAGTCAAGTTAAATTTTTTATCACTGTACAAAGTTTTATTACATAAAAAAATTAAAGAATATTCATAACAAATAAATTATAATTTCTGTACCAACAAAGTTGATAAATAAAAAAAAAAAACATTTGTTTAACATTTTCTTGTCAGAGAGTTATTTTTTAAGAACCTTTACTATACGCCCCTGCGTTCCGCTCACTGGATTGCGTGCAGTCCCCTTGCCCCGCGAGTAGGAAAAGAGTGGGAGAAACGCCCAGAACCGTGAAAGGGTTAAAGCATTCTGTCGGGAACACCGTTGACAGAATGCTGATGAAGAGAGCCCTGTAGTCAGTGTGAATGAAGTTCGTTCAGCTCTAAATGACAGCAAAAATTGGGCTGCCCCGGGACCAGATGGCATAAATGTCTTTTGGTGGAAGAAGTTTACTTCTACCCACCTCCATCTGGCCCGTATATTTACATCGTACATTAGAGCTGACGAACCGATTCCAGACTGGCTCGTGGAAGGGCGAACCGTACTGATACCAAAAAAAGGTGACTTATCTGACCCAAAGAATTACAGGCCTATCACCTGCTTGAATGCGGTTTATAAAATTTTTACAAAAATTTTAAACAACCGTATTTTGCAGGAGATAGAACCTGTATGGCAACAGATATATGAACAGCGTGGCAGCAAAAGAGGCCTGTCAGGTTGCAAAGAGAACTTGATAGTTGATCGATGTGTCACACAAGATGCGATCTACTATCAACGCAACCTGTCAATGGCCTGGATCGACTATCGCAAGGCATTTGACTCAACTTCTCATGAGTTGATTTTATATCTCCTCAAATGCCTGGGGATCAATCCTGAAATAGTGGAATGCATTCGGCGTACAATGCAGCTCTGGCGAACGCGTTTTCACATTGGAAGTGGAAACGCATTGCACATAACCGGAGTTGTAGAGTACAAACGAGGGGTCTTCCAAGGTGATTCCTTGAGCCCTCTGCTGTTTTGCATCTCACTGCTGCCTATATCTGTTGCTCTCCGTAAAACTCGTGGGTACTCTGTGGGGCCTCCGGGTGATCGAAAATACTCGATTACCCATCTGCTTTATATGGATGACCTGAAGCTGTATAGTGCTGATGAAGATCATCTACAGGCGGCCCTTAACATCGTAGCAGAGTACACGCGGGATGTCGGAATGTCTTATGGGTTGGACAAGTGTGCGGTCGTACATCTGGCGAGGGGTAAGTGCTCTGTTACGGGTGATGATGTCGAGTTGGTAGATGGGAGCATTTTAAGACAATTAGACGCCGGAGAGTTGTATAGATATCTAGGAATGGAAGAGCACCGCATGCATGCGGTCTCCGAAGTCCAAGCAACTCTCCGTAGCGAGTATGTTAGGAGACTCCGGAAAATCTGGTCCTCCGAACTTTCCGGCAAAAATAAAGTCTCCGCTACTAACACGCTCGCTGTCCCAGTCTTACTATACTCTTTCGGTATCTTAAAATGGGCCCGAAAGGATCTGCGAGATCTCGACATCAGAACCCGTAAGACTATCAACATGAACCGGAGCATGCACCCCAATTCATCAGTCGCCAGATTATACCTCTCCCGGTCAATCGGTGGAAGAGGTTTGCAGAGCTTGGAGCGGCTTCACGATCGTTTAGTCCTGGGTTTAACACACGAAGTTGTCAATTTCACTGCAGATGAGGATGACTTTCTTATGCAAATTGTTCATAAACATGAGAATGCGCATGAGGGGTCGTTCTTGTATAAGGCAGCAATATATGCGGCAAGAACCCTTGGTCTTGGAGAAATAAACGCTCTTATGGAACTCCGAAAGGAGGAATTCAAGAGCGTCATCAGGAACGCCGAGGAAAAACTACTCCTAGGCAAACTGATGGACAAGTCTATGCACAGCGTGTTCTTCAAACACGTGCGTGATCATGGCTTGTCCACCCAGCTGACGTTTTCCTTCTTAAAGTCAGCTGGCCTGATGTCCGAGACTGAAGGGTTCATATTTGCTTGCCAAGATGGTGTCATTAACACTCTAGAGTACCGTAGCAAGGTGCTCCAGGTGCAGCTCCCGGACACGACCTGCAGGGCGTGTAAACAACATCCGGAGACGCTTATGCACATTTTGTCAGCATGTCCTGTGCTGGCGAGAGGTACATACATCCAGCGTCACGATGCTGCCCTGAGAGTACTGTACTACTATCTTCGTCACCGCTACGGTATTGACGTGACACCGGTGCTGCCTTATCTGCCAGGAGATATTCCCCAGGTTGTTGAGAATGACAGTTGCAAAATTTATTGGAACATGCCGTTTGCAACAACTCGGCGGATAGATCACAACAAACCTGATATTGTGCTCTTCGACAAGGCTACTCGTGACATTTATGTCATTGAGTTCTCGGCCCCGGCTGAATACAACATCTCAGCCAAAGAAGAGCACAAAAGACAAATATATCAGGATCTCCTGTTTGAAATTGGCAAACTTTACCCAGGTTACCGTGTCAAGCTCGTCGTCCTGATTGTTGGCGTCCTCGGAGGGATGAAACAGTCTTTTGTATCCTCACTTGCCAGAGTTCCAGCTTGCTCATCAAAAGCTGAATTCTTGGCGGTCAGGATGCAGAAGGCTGTCATACTAGGTTCCCTCCGTCTACTTAGGAAAATGACTTTGGCCTGCTGTGATCACTAACCGCCTTGTTGTGCGGAGTGGTCCAGCAGTAATGGATGGAGCTCAGGCTGGGCCCTCGGAGAATCGGACTCCGGGGACAACCCCCCTGAGCATTTAATAACATAATAATAATAATAATAATAATAATAATAAAGGCGAAAAGCAGATGGAAGTTCTGATAAAGATAGAGATGAAAGCGTGTGATTGATAGTTTTTACGTCACGGAATTATGCAAATTTCGGATTAGTGTTTTAAATATAACATGCGGGTTCAGTGACACAAATCGATTTTATAGCATGCTTCTGTATAATGAATACATCGTCCTTTGTAGGTAAACGTATGCATGTTTGTCGCTACACTAACGACAAAGTTAGTGTTTAGCTCTATATAATAACAATTAAGGTAAAGTCGTGTGTGACTAAATGCTCGCGTATCCACTGAGACTAGTCATTTAAATTATCCTCAATGGGGCATGTTATTAAAATTTGGTTTTAGTTTGAGATTTTTATTGGACTGTTCAGATTGTGAGTTAATTTTGTTGGTTATTAAGAAAACTCACATTCCCAATTGATTCATTCAGTTTTTGGTACTGAATTGACAATAATGCTACTTGAGCCAAGAAAAATTTACAGTTCAAAAATTTTTTACTTAAATCAAGACAATGAAATTCTTCAAATTGAATTTCTTGGTTAAAGAATTTATCTTTTGAATTACCTTAACTTTTTAACTTCCCGCTAAAAATCTCAGATTTTCAAAAATCGGGAAGTTATTGTTTTTACCCCGTTTGGCAAAAATCGAGTTTTCATCAGATCTCGACGTTTGAAGGTCACAGGAAGCTTCCCTGACTACCCCCGCGATGTTGTCACTATGTCTGTATGTATGTATGTGTGTGTGTGTGTGTGTGTGTGTGTGTGTGTGTGTGTGTGTGTGTGTGTGTGTGTGTGTGTGTGTGTGTGACTATGTGACTCGCTTATAACTTTTGAACGGTTGAACCGATTTCATCGCGGTTGGTGCCATTCGAAAGGGCTACGCTGAACTTAAATTTCCTGAGAATTTGAACCGATTCGGACCGATAGATTTTAAGAAATCTTGAAAAATCTTAAAAAAAATAAGAAAAAAATCATTTTTGAAAGTAGTTTTTTTGGAATATCTTTTAAACGGCTCTATCGATCAACTTCAAAAACTAATCCGCCCTTAAGCTTGAAAAACCACGCCGATCGGCGTCAACCCGATCAAAATCGGTTGATTCGTTCGAGAGATAGCGTGAACGAAAGAAAACCGAAAAAAACCGAAAAAAGTGTTTTTTTCACATAACTTCGTCATTTCTTCTCGGATCACTTTTGATGACATAGCATAATTTATAGAGCTTAAAAAACCGCGTCGATTGCCGCCAAAAACGTAGAAATCGGTTAATTAGTTCAAAAGATATCGTCAATAAAAGATTTGAAAACAAGTGTTTTTTTAAAATCACTGCGACATTTTTAACTTCCCACTAACAAAATCGAAGATTTTCAAAAATTAGGAAGTTATTGTTTTCACCCTGTTTTGAAAAATCGAGTTTTCATCAGATCTCGACGTTTTAAGGTCATAGGAAGCTTCCCTGACTACCCTCGCGATGTTGTCACTGTGTCTATATGTATATATATATATATATATATATATATATATATATATATATATATGTGTGTGTGTGTGTGTGTGTGTGTGTGTGTGTGTGTGTGTGTGTGTGTGTGTTTTTTTTTTTTGTAGGGGGGGGAATCCTTTTTACGGATTCTAGGCATAGCTGTTTGGCCTGGATATGTGGCGACTCGACGCAGCGTCATACTAATTCGACACTAACGCCCCTACCCACTAAACCCTAAACCCCTTTTCCTTCTTTCCTCTAATCCCTCATGGAAACCGCCGTCAGGCATTACTTCGTGAAGGGAGGATCTAGCTACTGCTCTTCCTTCTGGTGGCTAAGGTGTTAACTATCTTCCTTCTATCTTCTGCTATTTGCTCTTTTTCTTTCGGTGGAACGCAAGTCTTTAAGGACTTCTGTTGCAAACGTGTTGGTAGCGTTCCAGGCAGCTTCTGATGACAACATTGCTTCTACTAGTGAATCTGGTTGCATTCTCTGGTTCAGGATCCTCTCCAGTTCTTCACGCTGTGGATCGAAACGAGGACATACAAAGAAGACGTGCTCCGCGTCTTCAGCAGCTCCTGGGCAGGACGGGCACTTCGAAGAGTCATCGTGCTTAAAGCGGTGTAGATCCTCTCGAAAACACCCATGTCCCGACAACATCTGCGTAAGATAGTAATTGACCTCACCGTGATTCCGGTTAAGCCAAATGTCGACCCGAGGTATGAGACGGTGCGTCCACCTACCCTTCTCTGCAGCATCCCATTGTAGTTGCCATCGGCCTATGCTCTTTTGCCGTTCTTCAATTCTAAGTTCTTCCGGGCTCAGTGCAGTTGACCTTTTTCGTTGGTAAAGGGCCCGTCTTTCCTCTGCTAGAACTCTAAGAGGTAGGGTTCCAGCAATGACGCACACTGCTTCTTCTGATAGAGTGCGGAAGGCACTAGCTACTCGTAGGGCACTCTGTCGGTATATTGGTCCAGCTTTTCTCCATGATTCTTGGGTTTCCAGTGCATCAGCCCAAATGGATATTCCGTAAGTGAGCACTGATGTGACTACTGATGACAATAGTAGCCTCCTGCTCTGCATTGGGCCTCCGATGTTAGGCATCAGCCGTGCGAGACTAGCCCTCACTACTGACGCTTTGGCACTGACATGTTCCACCTGCTGTTTGAAGTTGAGTCGTGCATCCAGCATCACTCCCAGATAACGGATAAATGGTTGTGATGTGATTTCTCGGTCACCGACATTAATCTTAATTGTTTCAACTTCTTTTCGGCTGGTAATAAGCACTGCTTCGGTCTTCTGCTTGGCCAGTTGTAGGTTCACTGTATCCATCCACTGGTTGATTGTGTGTGTGTGTGTGTGTGTGTGTGTAGTCGTTAAAAGAATTTCAATAGAAAATAGCAATATATGTATATTATCCGATCAAAAATTAATTTAGAAAAAATGAAAATAAAAAGAGCTAAATAAAATTTACAAATTAAAAAATCTATGTAATTAAGTATTGATTAATTATAAGAACATAAAATCAAAATATTACACATACATATAGAGCAAATATACTCTCAATAGTTGGATCTTTTTTCAACACTACCTTTTTGATAAATATTCTTCCACCAAAATTTAAATCTATGTATTAATTAAAAATTCAATAATTTATTTTTAACTTCCCGCTAAAAATCTCAGATTTTCAAAAATCGGGAAGTTATTGTTTTCACCCCGTTTTGCAAAAATCGAGTTTTCATCAGATCTCGACGTTTGAAGATCACAGGAAGCTTCCCTGACTATCCCTGCGAGGTTGTCACTATGTCTGTATGTATGTATGTATGTGTGTGTGTGTGTGTGTGTGTGTAAGTATGTGAATCACTTATAACTTTTGAACGGTTGAACCGATTTCATCGCGGTTGGTTCCATTCGAAAGGGCTTCGCCAAACTTAGATTTATTGAGAATTTAAACCGATTCGGACCGATAGATTTTGAGAAATTTTGAAAAATCTCAAAAAAAATTAGAAAAAAATCATTTTTGAAAGTGGTTTTTTTGGAATATCTTTTAAACGGCTCGATCGATCAATTTCAAAAACTAATCAGCTCTTAACGTCAAAAAACCACGCCGATCGGCGCTAATCCGGTCAAAATCGGTTGATTCGTTCGAGAGATAGCGTGAACGAAATAAAACCGAAAAAACTGTTTTTTTCACATAACTTCGTCATTTCTTCTCGGATCGATATGATGATAGAGAATAATTTCAGAAGTTAAAAAACCGCGTCGATTGCCGCCGAAAACGTGGAAATAGGTTGATTAGTTCGAGAGATATCCTCGACGAAATATTTGGAAATAAGGATTTTTTCAACATAACTTCGACATTTTTTGGAATAACTTTCAAACAGCTCTACCGATCGATTCCAAAAACTAATCAGCTCTTAACATCATAAAACCACGTCGATTGCCACCAAGCTGGTCAAAATCGGTTGATTCGTTCGAGAGATATCGTGAACGAAAGAAAACCGAAAAAAGTGTTTTTTCAGAGTTACTCCGAAATTTCTAGTTTGACCAATTGAAACTTAGAAATTATTCATAAGGCTTAAAAAACTACGTAGAATGCCGCCAACCGCGTAAAAATCGGTTCATTCATTCAAAAGTTATTGCGGTATGAACATTCAAAAAATAGTGTTCCATGAAACTTCTATCAGACTTTTGAGCTCAAAGAGCTCAAAAGCATAGAAAAGGTATCTTTTTGAGCTCGGAGAGCTTAAAACAACACACAGATTGTACTTTTGAGCTCGAAGAGCTCAAAAAAGCGGCCAGGTATTAACGGAATTAGCGGGAAGTTGCAGGGATGGCCTTTAGGGTCAACCGTTTTCCTAATTTTTTTTTTTTTTTATATTTTTTTTCACTGCAGAGACTGGAGTTTCATAAAAAATTGTTATATTTTATGCAGAAATTTGAACTTTTTATGGATTTTCAACATCCAGGGTTGAATTTAAATGAAACAATAATTTAAATTGTAATTTTTTCTCGCCATTAAACTCACATATTTTAGCGTTAATTATTCTGAATAAATGTCATTAGTGTCATTAGGTCATTACATTAATAATATATTTAACAAATTTACAGTTGAACCAAAGAGAGATATATCAAAGAGATTCACTGTTATTGTGTTGGATAAAAATAAATACTTTCGACGAATTCTTGAATAAATACGGCACAACCAGTAAATATTGATTTATGCACTCGCATGTGTTAAATGATTCACATAAAAAGTTATTATCAAATGACCCCTTCCGTACAATACAAAAAATTTAAAATTCTGGACTTGATTAAAAATGAATTACAGTTTTTGTCAATCATAATGTTATAATACATAAATATCTCCTTTTATTTTATTTATGAAAAGTAAAAACTTAAGTTTGAAAAAAAAATTTTCTTTATTCATTTTATTTATTTATTCTACTTGAAAACATAACATAAACCGCGTTTCTAATTAAATACTGCATATTCATGTTAAATTATTCTAGTTGACTCAACAGATGGAAAGCGTAATCAAGAATAGTTGGAAAATGTTTTCCTCCTTTCTTATTCCTCAAAATATGAGCTCAATTTTCTAATTCAATTTTTATTTTTTTTATAAGAATTATTTATTCAAACAATTGCACGTTAAGGACAATTGAATTTAAATTAATTCAAAATAAAATTTTCAACTTGAAAAATAGTATGTTGTGTGACTAGGGATGAAACAAAACGATTTCAGACCAGAGTGAAGTTGCCTGCCCGAGCGAAGCGAGGGCTGGCATCACTCGGTCTGAAATCGTGTTTCATTCCGCGTCACACATTATATTTTTCATATAAGTTGCATTAAAAATGCTAGTTTCAATGTCTGGAGCCAACCAGAACTAGATAGTTTCAGACGAACAGCGAAAATACCATTTTATTATGAAACTTATAATAAAATAGAAAGTAATAGTTTATTTTTTACCAAACATTATTCGTAAATTGACAAGTTTTCTTTTATCATTCTTATTTATGCTTAATAACAGAATTATAATATGTCAGTACAGTTTAACGGTTATAATGACAATTATAAAGGTATAAAATAAACAAACAATTGATAGGATTGAAAATAAAGCTGCAACTTCACCTTGCAGACAGAAAATCGTCATTTTCTGTCCGCCGGGAAGAAATAATTGATACCTGCCCGGCACAGTCGCATTGGTCTGAAATTGTCTAGTTTCGGTTGGCTCAACAGGCATTGAAACTCACATTTTCAATGCAGGTTATATGAAAAAAAAGTTTATGTAATAATTCTTAACTACATTATGATAGAAGATAATTATTGTGAAATTAAGCTTGAGATAGCAACTTGATAAATGCAAGAAAAAATTTCTGCTATTTTTGACTGATGTGTCAAAAAAACTGCAATGTGTTACTTGATTAATGACGAATTCAACAGTCGGGTGTAAAAATGGTTGAATTCACTCGGATGAAGTCGCGAATGAAAATAGTTGAACAGTGTGGTTTTGCTGGGTAAGCAGAAAATATATGAAATAAAAAGACCTGCGAAAACGATTCATTTCGGGCGACAGCTTTTGCATGTGACCAGTTAGATAAGAACTTACGTTGAGTACATATTCGTGTCCTAAAATCCTTGCATTAATGGCTCTTCATATTCATGTGCATGCACATACATATAAAATTTAGACTAAAAGTACATCTATGTAAAAATTTATGAGCAGAGACACTCACTTATGCACCAGATACACATACTAAACAAGAATTTTAATGTAATATCCCAGATAATTGACATGAGCGTTATAGCCATCCATTATATGCATTATATGATTGCCGATACGATGTTTAATCGATTCTACATGCCCGTAACATTTCTGTCTCAATAATAGCTGCCCATTATATTCACGTTTTCAGTTCACAATATTGTTATTTGATATTTATTAAAATAAATAAATATAAATATTTATTTTTCGACCTTATTTGTTTTCAATTTTTGATCATAATATTTTTCAAAATAGCTGAGAAATTTTATTTTGCATTATAATAATATCGTTGAAAATGAAACAGAATTTTAAAATTTAGGATTTGTCTAACCTTAAACTTGAAAAACTTTAAGAAAAATCAATTTAGAAAAAAATCATAAGAATCCTTCTTTTGTGACGAGATAAAATTCCAAAGTATACAAAATATTTCCTGTATTGTTTAAACAGAAAAAGGGAAATTTTTGATTTTTAATTTTAAAATATTAATTACGGAAAGGTTTAAATTAAATTTTGACAGGATCTTGATTTTTGCATTTTCCGATAAAACTTATAAAACATTTAAAAAAAAATTGATTATAATTTTTTTGATACAACCTTATAGATATGAATAAAAATTTTTTACATTATATGGATAAAAAAAACTATTGTAACAATAAAAATAAAAAATGAGAACAGACAAGAGAAAAAAGCTAGATGTCAATTGCTAGAAAAACCATTACTGATAAAATGACTACAAGTAAAAAATAAAAACTCAACCCTCGGAGGTTTTATTCTTTTTTGAATTTACTTTTTTTGACTATTGTAGGAAATGAATTTCTTGCACCATTCCTTGTGAAGAGTTGAAAAAAAAAAAAAAAAAAAAAAAAATATATCTTTTCTTGCTTCGGGTCAATTCGAGCGAAAAAAATTGAAGTTGAATTTTTCCGAACGAAATATTTTCTAGTTATAGCGATGAATAAAAAAAAAATTAACGTTTTTCTGACACCGTTTTTCTATAAATAATAGAAACCTAAGTAAAGTTTGCTAACTACCACCACAAGCTTTAGTATTAAAACAAACGCTCATAACGCTGCATTATTGACTCAGCGTTTGAAAGCTAAAGCTCTAACCCGAGAAAATAATAATATGATGTCATATTTCAATAATAACTTGTAAAAATAATTTTATAATTTTATTTTTTCTAGTTACTCACTTGAGTTGGAACCTTTTGGATCCATAGGCGGCGGGGAGTCATCAGATGACCAGTGCAGGGTATCTTTCGCCTCAGCAGCCGCGAAGCTGTAAGTAAAATAAGTTTTAACAATTTTAACTAATTAAATCTCTCCAGAGTGAAACTTACTCCGAAAATGATTTTGTTTATAGGATTAATAAAAAAAACTTCGCGAAGTGAATTCTTTATTTATTTTTATTGATTAAAATAAAAAAATAATTATTTGTTTGAAAATTACAAAATAAAATACGTATAAAATGCGTAATTAGAAATTTCTAAAATTGATATTGCCTTTTTCTTTAGTTTGATATAATAAATAAATTTTAATATTAACAAAATTGCATCAATATTTTTTTTAATTTCTACAAGCAGCATTTCTTGGAAAATTCTGTCAATAATAATTTATTTGCTAAGAAATCTTAATAATTGTCATATAAAAGTTATTTTTAGTAACATTAAAGTAAACAATTTTATTAATTTAAATTCGAGATAATTTGTTTGAGGTATTTGTTTGCATTTTGGCATATAAACCTTGTTTTAGTTCAATAAAAATTCATTTTGGTGTAAAGAAAAACTCAAAATTTACGCCGTGGGTGTTTTATCTTTTAATCTGAATTCACTCGCGATTTTTTACAATGTGAACATAATTCCGGGTGAACGAATTTAAAGAAACAAGAGAAAACTTTTTTTATATGAAATTTTTATTATAAAAATTAAAGCTACCAATTTTAATGAATCTCCCTTAAAATATGAGTAACCAATTTTTGTTATTTACAAATTTCTAAATAAAAAAATAACATTGAAATCATCAAAACAATTTTTCAATTTTATTTTGAAAATTTATCAATTCCAAGAAACTATCTTTTAAAAAAGTTAATCATAGCTTTTTTTCTTTTTTTAGTTTTTTACTTTAATAAGAAAATAAATGTTATCCAAACGGAAAAATCTTAAACCAAGAAAATAATTTTAATTAATTTTTTACCTTGAATCGGGCAAAAAAATTATTGAATAAATTTATTTTCTTTGCTTAAATAAATATCATTTAATTCAAATCTTTTTCATTCAAGACCCAAAAAGTCTTTAAATAATCTTCGTATGTTCAAAAATTTTTTCCCTTGGATCAAGTTATTTTTTCTATCAAAAAACATAGAAAATTTTCCAAATTTTCTTCCCGAAAATTTCCGTAAAAAAATGCTGAAAATTGTCATACATTAGATTCTGATTAATTTCCGTATTATATAAAAAAAAGATCCCAATCTTATATCCATAAAAATTTATCAACTTGGTAAAATTTTCATGAACCATTACAGCTAAATATTCAACATCAAAAATTTTATATCACAACTGTATCAGCAGTTTTTCATTCTTTTTTAATCTAAGCACAAGAAAAAAAAAACAAACTAAGAACTAAGACCTAGTGTCTTTTTCTTTCCTCATTCTCTTTTATCGAACGAACTCGGTCACCGTAAGTAGGCCGACCAATTCGAGAGGACTTTAGCTTCTGCCAAAAAACTCCCCAAACATACATCAATATTACCTAATAAAATGCCGTACAGTATAGTTATCATTATCACTTTATCCTTCAAAAAAACGTAAAAATTGCACCATCTCAATCCACGTGTCGATTTACAACTTGACCCATAAAATTCCTCCCCGTAAATGTCAACCAACCATATTTGTCTTAGAAAAAAAAAATCGAACAGCAGAAAAACCGGAGTTTAAATTGAAAATAAACAAAGTCTTACCCTTATCAAGCGTTTCTTTGGCAACCCGTATGACCTTTCTTCTCCTTACCCCATCACCAATTGTCATCGAGTTATCACCATAATTATCATCCGCGCACAAGCTATCATTCCTGACAGAGTCACTGTCCGTATGTAAACGTCCTTCATTGTGATCGGTAGCGTTGTCATTTTGATTAACATTAACATTAGCATTAGCATTAACACAAGGGTGTAAATTAAAGGGGGTGTCGGACCCCTCGCCGCCTGGCATAATTAGCAACCCGGATTGGGCTGGAACTCGTTATTGAGGTCCTTTCACCTACAACCCGACCGCTTATACTGATTCCCGCATGGCGTCGTTGTCGCAAAACCAACCCTACAACCCTCACCCTTAAAACTTAACTTTCCTCTCTGTCTGCTTTTCACCCCTCGTCTACGACTAGGTGCGCAGAATTATACTATTTTTGTGGTTGTACGCGCCATATACGACGGAATATACTGAGCATGCGCCCTCAATCGATGAACAACCCTTCATTAAAAATACTTATCTCTATTCGTTTCCGTATATACATTTTTATTTAGATAGATGTTTGTTGGATCTATATACTCATACTTTATGTTATTTATATTTTCATTCCGAGTTTATCTTAATCTTTATCTAAAGACAGTAAAAAACTACCCTTATCCTTCTACTTAGCCTCGATGAATCACTTTTTAAAGAATTTAAGGCAGGAGACCCAGTTTTCAAACACAGTACAATTATTTATCTTTTTTAAGATTTATTTTTTAGTTTGATGAAATTTTTGGTTTTTATTATAAAACTAGTTTTATAAATTCAAATATTAATAAAATCAGCAAACTTTTGACAATTTTTTTACTTTTTTTAGCAATTAAATGAGTGTTGAATATATTTTTTTTTTAATATGAGTTTTTCAAACCTTCTGCATATGGAATTTTTGTTATAATTTTTTTATAATAATTTCTTCAACAAAAAGAATCCTAGAATTAATATTTTTATTTTTTTTAACTGTTAAAAACTAGTTCAATTTAGAAAAGATTGAATTTCATAAAACTTTTTAAATTTTTATTGAAAAATTTTCTGAATCTAAAATTTTCATTAAATTCAATTTTTTAAAAATCAAACCAGTTTTTATTTTTAATTTGCCAAATAATAGAACATGTTAAAAAAAATTGTGAATTAGTTTCTTTAAAAATTAATTTTTCAATTTTTTATTCAATTACTTTCATGTCATTATCTCTACTTGGAAAATAATAATTAATGATATTGAGTTGCATTTCTTCAAATTTTGTAATTTTTTATTTTATAATTACTTGAAAGAAATTACCAAATTATTAACAACTGGGCCCATAACCTTATGAACAAAAAAATATTAAAAATGGGTGTTCTGAAATATTAATAATGTTAATGAAAGTAGTAAAATAAACAGATAAGTATAATTTTGTTTATTTTATTAAAGTACATCGGCTTGTACATTTAATACTGAATTTCAAGCCAGTAACTATTATAAATTATATATTACTTTTAATAATAAAAATGTACATTGTACGATTTACATAAATTTATTTATTTAATATTATCAATTAATATTATTATCATATATTACAGATAAATTGTAAGTAAAGATAAATTATAATAACATTAATGATTATGATTATGATTTTTTAAAATGCTAGTGATAAAAATAAGAAGACATGAATAATTTATGTTAAACACTCTACTCGGGGTGTTTGCACAAAGTGGATCGATTAAGCGAGCAATTTGGTGTGATAAGAAAATATAGTGTTACGATGATGTCCGTCATGTGTCACATATGTCGCGTTTGGAACGTTGCTGACATTATAACGAGCGTAAATAAATTATTCTGATGGCTGGTGAATAGTATTTGCCAAGCAGAGCTTTTTAGATTCAAATTTTTTATTTATCCATTAACGCTAGGAGTTAAATTTATTGATTCATAAACTTTCGGTACATTTTTTAGTGGTAAATAAACTTTGGTTAAAATTTTCCATTAAAAGTTAATTAATTTTTGTCAGAGTTTCATTTTTGCACGCCTAAAAATTCAATTTATAATCCACAAATAAATTTCTATTGTAAAAAAATAATAAATTTTTAGAAACAATTAAAATTAATCATTAAAACAAATTACTTATATTTTCATTTTGAGGCGTGCAATTTCAAATTAAAACTCTCTATCCCTAAAAAATAAAAAAATTTCTGTTAGTTAAATAAATAATCATAAATAAGCCATAGACAAAAAATGTACCAAAAATTCAATAATAAATAACTAAAAAATAAAAACAAAGTACAAAATTTAATCAGAATCATCTTCGGGAGTCCTTGTTAGGCTTGGTCATAACACAGCGACCTCGATAGCAAATTTCCGTCATGTGGGAGACTTTGGTGGAGGTCGAGGTCCTGAGGATCGCGCCCAACAATGCGGAGGAATTCTTGGAAGTCGGGGGCTCGGTTGTTGTAGTAACCAACATGTCTAGAATACTAGGTACCCTCCCAGTACCCTCATTACTGGGATTAATAGTGCTCGTGGACTCTTTACGCTCATCGAGCATTGTCTTTGTCTCCTTGTCAAGCTTATCCTTGTCCTCTTCATGTTGATTATCGATCATCGACTCATCGGTAGCAGCAGTAGTTTCTGGAGCTGCCGTTGTTGTGGGCGTTGTAGACTCTGAAGTAGTCGAACCAGAACCAGAAATAGAAACAGAAGTAGAGTGACTTTGAGTGGTAGGCTTACTTTCATCATCCCACAAATCCGGAGCGTTGTCAAGGATCGCGTGTTCCTCATCCGCGGTTTTCATGCTATCAAAAATAGCTTGCACATAATCTGAAATCGCTCCGACACTTGATTCACCTTCAGCCTTGGAAACAACCCCCGGTACCTGAGTGGTGCTGCTGGTGGTGGTGGTGGTGGTGGTGTCTTCCTGTTTTTCAGATCGTCCGAACCCAAAAATACTGCGGTCGGGGTACCGAACTTCACTCCACTCGCTTCGATGATTTTTCGGATATTCTTCTTCTCCTTCATAAGCTTCCTTATCTTCTTTGGCTGAAGTCTTCTTGAGGAACTGCTCAGACTTGAGGGTTTTCTCCATTTTTCGCATGAGCCAGTCAGTGTAGGCTTTTGTCGAGTCCCAGGATTTGCGAGGGATTTCGGGAGGAATTGGAACTGTAGTCGATTCCGTGGAAGATTCAACAAAAGTGGTGGTCTCGTAGCTGGTTGTTTGCGCACTTTCGGTAGTTTCGGTGACTCCTGGATTGTAATCATCACTGTCGCTTTTTACTAGTTCAGTTGTTTCATTAATAGGTAGAATTGACGCAGATTCTGGTGTTTCATGTTTCTGCTCTTTAGTTTCGGTGATAATAGTTGTTGAATCTGGAGTTACGCTGGTGGTTGTTGGGGTGGTAGTTATTGATTCGGTTGAAACTTCTGAACTCGGTGGTTCGTAGTTTGGATTACTGTTGTATTGTGAGGACATTTCGTTGGGTTTAGCTTGCTCTTGCACGAGGTTGTTTACTGCTGAGTTAAAGTGCTGGGACTCAGCGGTTACAAAGTCATCCGGTGGTGATGGACGTACGCGGATTCTTACTCTTCTTCTTTTGCCGGGTATCTGTGGAGTTTAATGAGTTGAGTTAAAAAGAGTTATTTAGTAATTTGTAATAAAAAGAAAATTATTGATAAATTTTGATGTTAATCATTATTTAAGATTTTATCGAAAACATAAAAAAAAATGATCATTTTTACGATGAACGAAAATAAAATTAAACATTTTAAGTGTGGTAGGGTAATAAGACCTAGGAATTTAATGAAACAGTACTTAATACATTCTTTATATTTGAGATGAATAATTTTATTAATTTCGAAATTATGTAGACAATTGAGAGCTCTCAATTTTAGAATAAGGAAGATTTTGTAAGAATATCGAAAAAGTTTATGATACATACTAGTTTTTTTTATTTATGTTTAAAAGAAGTCTACTTTAATAATGATTAACATAAAAACTTGTTGATTAAATTGGAAATTTTTCATTTTATCATTAATATCCCTTAGTCAAACAAAAAAAAAAAAAAATTAGGAAAACGGTTGACCCTAAAGGCCATCCCTGCAACTTCCCGCTCATTTCATACTTAAGCGCACAAAACTGCATTTATTACGTTTTTAAGCTCTTCGAATTCAAAAATATCCCTGAATAAAAAAAAGTATTGAGACAAAGAAAAAAGTATTGAAAAGTATTGGATTGCCTAGAAAACCAATACTTTTTTCTTTGTCTCAATACTTTTTAATCAGTTTTTAATAACTTTTGAATAAATGAACCGATTTTTACGTGGTTGGTAGCATTCAACGCAGTTTCTAAAGCCTCATGAAAAACCTTCAAGTTTGAAGTGATCGAACAAGGAATTTCAAAGTAATTCTTAAAAAACGATTTTTTCGATTTTTTTCGTTAACGATAACTCATGAACGAATTAACCGGTTTTGACTGGGCTGGCGGCAATCGACGTGTTTTTTTTTTTATGTTAAGAGCTGATTAGTTTTTGGAATCGATCGGTTAAGCCATTTAAAAGTTATTCCAAAAAAACCGCATTTGAAAAAATTTTTTTTTGCAGTTTTTTCAAGATTTCTTAAAATCTACTTTTTCGAATCGGTCCAAATTATGGTCAAAATCTAAGTTTAGTCAAGCCCTTTCGAATGGCGCCAACCGCGATAAAATCGGTCAAGCTGTTCAAAAGTTATGAGAGGTTCACATACGGCCGCACACACACACACACACACACACACACACACACACACACACACACACACACACACACACACACACACACAGACGTGCGGACATCATCGCGGAAACATTCGGGGAGGCTTCCTAGGACCTCAAAACGTTAACATCCGTTGAAAACTCGATTTTGGAAAAACGGGGTGAAACCAATAACTTCCCGATTTTTCGAAAATCTTTGATTTTCTTAGCGGGAAGTTAAAAATTAACTGCTTCAAGAGAAAAAAATCTGGAAAACGGTTGACCCTAAAGGCCATCCCTGCAACTTCCCGCCAATTCCATACCTAAACGCTTGAAATTTCACTTATGACGCTTCTGAGCTCTTCGAGCTCAAATATACTATTTGTGTGTTATTTTGAGCTCTCCGAGCTCAAAGAAATAGCTTTTGTATGCTTTTGAGCTCTTCAAGCTCAAAAGTCTGATACACGGAGAAAATTTTATAGTAGAGTTTACTATCTAGTTATGCTAAAATTTATTAACTGAATTCGATAGCAGTAAATATTATTTAAATAATTATGTAAACCATCTGAATTGTAGTAATTACCATCCTGATGGTTACTACTACTATTATGATGGTAATCAGTAATAATAGCTATTATTATTTTAACTAGTTACTACTATTATTAAAATCGTAATTCCTAATATAACCTGATGGTTTCAGTTACCATCAGTAATAATAATAGCTACTATCTAAGCTAGTAAAAAATATTTAAAAAATTAAAAATTTTCGTTAGCGTGGATGCATTTCTGAATGAACTAAAAGCAATTGTAGCGCAGTGTAGTACACAAAAAATCGGGATTGAATGTATATTTAAATTTTTATTTGTCTAAAACAAGTTTCAACGCCAAATTTTTCGAAAAAAAAAATTAAATTTCCAAAGAAATCAAAATTTTCAATAATATTCAAATTTCAAAAAAATTAAAATTTCAAAAAAAAAATTTTAATCTTACAAAAAATTTTTAAAAAACATAATTTTCAAAAAATCTAAGATTTTCAAAAAAAAATTTTGAATACAATGAAGCTTTAAACTAATTATTAATCATAATTATCTAATTATTTAAATTAAAATTTTCCCTTCAACAATTGCAATTAAAGAGAGCATACTCTTTGCTCCAGTTGATGGTATCGTATTTTGAAATGCACCGAATCAGCTTGACTACGTGTAATTTTTCTTCTGCATTGAATTAAATGATATTCTTAAAGCTAGCAGATGAAATAAACTCATTGACCTGTTCAAGTTATGCATTCTGTTGAAGAAATTCAATGCACAAATTATCAAAACAAGCAACCTGCAGTCCCTATGTGACTGCCAAGAATTGCGAACTATAGTAAATAAAATTTTGCTTAATTGTATAATGATTTTCGTTAAAGTGTACTTTACTTTCTTAACTATTGACATTTATAAAGATATAAGCTCATCCCGATATTACAATCATAACGAGCTTTCATTTGAGTACCGACATGCCTTTTTATATATTTTTCATATATACATATATATATAATATATAAATATATGAAAAATTGATGTGGGTACTCAAATGAAAGGTCTCGAAAAGTATAATGTCAGAGTGAGCTTATATCTGTAAAAATGTCAATAATTCACAAGATATAAGGTCATTTATTAATTATGAATCTAGAGATAGAGTATTTTCTCTTAATGATATTCTCTTAATAATATAGATGATAGGATTACAATTAATTCAATTATAATGGAACCATCAAATGATGTTTCATTATTTTATCTTGTTGAAAAATATTAATAATTGATAATAATAAAACTTCTTTAGTAACCCAAATCTTGGATGATTGCTATTTTGATAATCATAGTCAATCATTCAAAATAATCAATAACAGCTCTAATATTTGGAAATTTTTATCATATATGGATTTAAACGATTGTGTTATTATTTGTTTTAATATTTTAAAGGAAAAAATGTTCATAACTAAAATATGGATGCAAATAAAGAATTAAATTAAATAAATTTATATTATTTTTTCTTTCAGAATTTTTACAATCTGAGATGGTTACAGTTACCATTTTCGATTATAGCAGTTATAATTTTTAATAATTACAATTATCATTTTCGATAGTAATCGTTACCATTATTAATAGTAACTAGTACAATTGTCAATGATAACACCTATTATTTTGTGACTAATTAATTTTATTACCATTTCAGATAGTAGGAGTTAATATTTTCGTATAGTAAATACTATTATTAATTTTTCTCCGAGTAGAAGTTTAATAAAACAGGATTTTTTGAATTTTCAAACTACAATAATTTCTAAATGAATGAATCGATTTTCATGTGGTTGGCATAATTCCACGCAGTTTTTTAGAATCTATGATATACTTTTGAACACAAACTGATCGAACTGAAAATCTTAGAGAAATTTGAAAAATTCACTTTTTCCGAATTTTTTCGACAACGATCTCACGAACCAATCAACCAATTTCCACGTTCTTGGTGGCGATCTACGTGATTTTTTTAGCTCTAATAATAATTTTATTTCGTCAAAAACGATCCGAAAAGAAATCTCGGTTATGTGAAAAAAACACTTTTTTCGAAATTTTCCGTTTTCGATAACTCTCCAACGAATCAACCGATTTTGATGGGACTGGTGGCAATCGACGTGGTTTTTCAAGCTTAAGAGCTGATTAGTTTTTGGAATTGATCGGTGAAGCCGTTTAGAAGTTACTCCAAAAAAACGATTTTTTGAAAATTTTATTTTTGAGATTTCTCAAAATCTAGCCAACCGAATCGATTTAAATTTTCACGAAATTTATTGGCAAGGATACTATTTGGATCGCCACCTATTTCGATCCGATCGGCCGAGCCGTTCAAAAGTTATAAGAGGTTTACATACACACACACACACACACACACACACACACACATACAGCCAAGTAGACCAGTCTAAACTCTGCATCAGATGTGGACAAGAAGGACACCGTATCTCTGACTGTAAAAATCCTGCCAAGTGTGCAATATGTGCTGAGCAGCAAGGAGCAAAGGACGTGGCTCACCATGCCGGCACCCACAGGTGCCCGGTATTTCAGGAGGCGCTCCAGAAGTTGACGAACAAACAACCATGAGGATACTACAGCTCAATCTCAACCATTGTGAGGCAGCGCATGACCTGCTCATGCAATCCGTGCGAGAATTAGAGCTTGACTTGGTACTAATAGCAGAGCCATATAAACACCTGAGTACCCAACCCTGGGAATCTGATAGCACATCCAAAGCTGTCATCTGGTCATGTGGCAAGCTCCCTTTCCAAAATGCAGTTGACAACAGCAATGCCGGCTTTGTAGCAGTATCAGTAGAGGGCATCCGCTTCTATAGCTGCTACGCACCACCTATCCTCTCCAGTATTGACTTCACTGATTTCTTGGATCGACTAACTGAAGATGCGAAGCAATACCATCCAGTAGCGATAGCCGGGGACTTCAACTCCTGGGCAGTTGACTGGGGCAGCAAACATACCAACGCACGAGGGAAAGCACTACTAGAGGCCTTTACTACACTAGATGTAGTTTCGCTCAACAGTGGTGATACGCCGACCTACACCAAAGGTGACGCAAGCTCAATTGTAGACCTCACTTTTGTCAGTAATAGCCTTGCTAGAGGTGACTACAACTGGAAAGTGTTGGACATCTACACTTCCAGCGACCATCATGCGATATTCTGGGAAATATCAAACGACCAGAACCTCAAGAGACCAATCAAGCAGTCTAACATCGTTGGTTGGAAGGTGAAATCTTTTGACCCAGAAGCATTGCTAATAGCCCTCGATGGTGATCCGATCAACACTGGATGTGCAGAACAACATACTAAGGACCTGATGAGAAGAGTAACACATGCTTGTGATGCCAGTATGCCTCGTAAACGTGGCATAAATTCGAGACCTTCGGTGCATTGGTGGAACGACCACATCAGCGTCCTCTGTAAAGAGTGTCATAGAAAGAGAAGAATCTCCCAGCGCGGCTATCAACGGCTCAACTCAGTGGAGCTGATCGCAGAGTACAAAAAGGCGCGTCGTGAACTGAATAAAGTTATCAAAGAGAGCAAAAGAAGATGCTGGAAAGAGCTTATATACGAGGTGGATAAAGACGTGTGGGGTAGGCCTTATAAGGTGGTTATGACCCACCTGAAAAAACAACAAATGCCATCACCTACGTGTCCTCAACTTCTTCAGAAAATCGTCACTGCACTGTTTCCACAGCAACGCAACTTCGATTACCAGTTGGCGCCAGGCGAACTGGACGACATTCCACCTGTCACTGAAGAAGAACTACTGGAGGCCTGTAACCGTGTAGGGAATAATAAAGCGCCGGGATTGTACGGAATCCCTAATATAGCCTTGAAAACCATCATAAAGGCAGCTCCAACATTATTCCTCGACGCTTATAATGCATGCCTCAAGGAGGGGACTTTTCCTCGTAAGTGGAAACAGCAACGATTGGTACTGTTACCTAAAGGGAAGAAACCACCGAAGCAATCGCAGGAACCAGATGGAAAGGTGGAACGAAGAAGTATTGCCTGGTGGCGACACTAGACATCAGAAACGCCTTCAACTCCGCCAATTGGAAATGCATCATGCAGGCCCTCCAAGAGAAGAATGTACCAGAATACCTGCTTAAGATCTTGCAAGCTACTTTGAAAACAGGGTCCTGAAGTATGACACGAAGAACGGTCCGAGGGAGTATAATATTACTGGAGGGGTACCACAAGGTTCAGTTCTAGGCCCGCTCCTGTGGAACATTATGTATGACGGTCTATTAAGACTAATTCTGCCGAGAAACGTCAAACTCGTAGCATATGCAGATGACGTAGCCGTAGTGATCGTTGCCAAACACCTTGACGAGATAAAACATATGTTCGATCTCACTTTTGAGCACGTTAACCGGTGGATGGACGCAGTGAACCTGCAACTGGCGCAACACAAGACTGAGGCAGTACTTATTACCAGCAGAAAAGTGGTAGAGACCATTAAGCTGAAAGTCGGCGAACAAGAAATCACATCACAACCTTATATCCGATATTTGGGAGTGATGCTTGATGCCCGACTCAACTTCAAGCAGCAAGTGGAACATGTCAGTGCCAAAGCGTCAGTAGTGAGGGCTAGTCTCGCACGACTGATGCCGAACGTCGGAGGCCCAAAACAGAGCAGGAGGCTATTATTGTCATCAGTAGTTATATCGGTGCTCACTTACGGAATATCCATTTGGGCCGACGCATTAAAGACGCAAGAATCATGGAGAAAGGCTGGACCAGTATATCGACTGAGTGCCCTACGAGTAGCTAGTGCCTTCCGCACTATATCAGAAGAAGCAGTGTGCGCCATTGCTGGAACCCTACCTCTTAGAGTTCTAGCAGAGGAAAGACGAGCTCTTTACCAACGAAAAAGGTCAACTGCACTGATCCTTGAAGAACTTAGAATTGAAGAACGGCAGAAGAGCATAGGCCGATGGCAACTACAATGGGATGCTGCAGAGAAGGGCTGGACCAGTATATCGACTGAGTGCCCTACGAGTAGCTAGTGCCTTCCGCACTATATCAGAAGAAGCAGTGTGCGTCATTGCTGGAACCCTACCTCTTAGAGTTCTAGCAGAGGAAAGACAAGCTCTTTACCAACGAAAAAGGTCAACTGCACTGATCCTTGAAGAACTTAGAATTGAAGAACGGCAGAAGAGCATAGGCCGATGGCAACTACAATGGGATGCTGCAGAGAAGGGTAGGTGGACGCACCGTCTGATACCTCGGATCGACATTTGGCTTAACCGACGGTGAGGTCAATTACTTTTCGAGAGTATCTACACCGCTTTAAGCACGATGACTCTTCGGAGTGCCCGTCCTGCCCAGGAGCTGCTGAAGACGCGGAGCACGTCTTCTTTGTATGTCCTCGTTTCGATCCACAGCGTGAAGAACTGGAGAGGATCCTGAACCAGAGAATGCAACCAGATTCACTAGTAGAAGCAATGTTGTCATCAGAAGCTGCCTGGAACGCTACCAACACGTTTGCAACAGAAGTCCTTAAAGACTTGCGTTCCACCGAAAGAAAAAGAGCAAATAGCAGAATCTAGAAGGAAGAAATAACATCTTAGCCACCAGAAGGAAGAGCGGCAGCTAGATCCTCCCTTCACGAAGTAATGCCTTACGGCGGTACCATGGGGGATCAGAGGATAGAAGAGAAAGGGGTTTTAGGGTTTAGTGGGTAGGGGCGTCAGCGTCGAGTTTTAGTGTGACGCTGCGTCGAGTCGCCACATATCCAGGCCAAACAGCTACGCCTGGAATCCGTAAAAAGGATTCCCCCCCCTAAAGAGAAAAAAAAAAAAAAAAAACATACATACATACATACATACATACATACATACATACATACATATGGCCGCACAGACACCATCGCGGGAATAGTCAGGGAAGCTTCCTGTGACCTTAAAACGTCGAGATCTGATGAAAACTCGATTTTCGCAAAACGGGGTAAAAGCAATAACTTCCCGATTTTTGAAAATTTTCAATTTTCTTAGTGGGAAGTTAAAAATCTTGAATTAAAAAAAACGCTTGACCTAAAAAATTTTTTTCGGTTTATCTAAAAATTCTGTAATTCAAAAATTTTTCATTTTAATTAAAAACAATGGAATTCTTAAAAATAATATTCTTGGTTCAAGATTTTATCACATTAACCCTTCGCTACTCGCGTCTTTTTTAGTTTCTCGCTCGCACTATAGTGAGTCTCTATAGGTTGAGTATTTGTTAGACGGCGATTTGCTCATAGCGCGAGTAACGAAGGGTTAATCAAGTTAATTTTTTCATCAATGTAGGCTTAACCACTTTATATTCAATACAAATCAATTTATTAATAATTCCAAAATCTTACCCTTCTTCGCGGCAAATTTTCAGTAGATTCTTCTGCAGACATTTTCATTCCGAAATCAGTCGGCATAGTAGTTTCTCCCGTCATGTCCAGCCCGGGGGTGCTGGTTTGATTGTCAGAAGAAACTAGAACAGTCATAAATCCGTCATCAGGCCTCGCGGTTATTATTTCCGGGGCTTCCTCTTTTTCGGTGCTAATTTCTTTCTGCTCTCTCAGAATTTTATCCTCCTCCGGAAGCTGGTTCACCGGCTGGAAAGAGGATTGGGTCAACTTGGTCGACCACTGGCTCTCGGATCCGTAAATATCCGAGGGCTGCTGTCTAGAATAAGGTCTCGTCAGCCTTGACTCATCACGATGGTTCTTGCTTAGCTTGAGGCTACTTTGATCTTGTTGCTCTTCCACGATGTCCGAGGCTCCGAAATTCAGCATAAACTCGCGGTCTTGGTTGGGATACTGAAATAAAAAATCACTTGATTAATTCAGATCGATCAATTAATTAAATAATCAAAAGTTAGCAATAAAAATAAATCTTACATTTTCATAAACATAATCCGAGCGACTGGGCCCATTAGCTCCGGAATTAGCTGGCAAAGTTTCATAATTACCGTCGTAGATCGACTGTCTTTCGGCGCTGTCTCTCGGCTCCTTTGGATGGATCGGTAGTCTTGGGTAATTTTCTTCCAGAGGCAAATTATTTATTTCATCGAGTGGATCCTCGGTGGTGGTGCTTGTAGTGGTTGTACGCCTACGACCAGGTCTCCTAACCCGGGTCCGTATTCGATTTTTGGGCTCCTCAGCTCTCACGCGAGGCTTTGTCGTGAAGGACTGAGTGTCCAAAGCACTAGGTGTCGTTGTTACAGGCGCAGTTGATGATTTTATGACAGGACGTGGTCGGTTTGGCGATTGATACTTTTGTCGATTTTTAGTCGATACTTGTGTGTGGGTAGGACTTGAATCTGCTGCTGTTCCGTCAGTCGGTCCTATATTTTGGAGTTGGATCTATTGATAAAAAAAATTTGTATTAGTATGAAAAATGATTAAAAAATTGCTTTCTTCGCCTAAGAACATATACTTCTTCAATGAAAGAAATTTTTTGTTAAGAAACTTAAAGTAGTTGTCGTGGTTGAGGCATACCGTCAGAAAATTCTAGTTTTTTGTACACTTATTAAAGACATGATGATACAATTACCCTAAAAATTCGAAGTCGATTGACCATCTATAACTAGAGATGAATTCAATTAAAAATTGGATATTTAACATTGATTTCATACGCTCTCTGCAGTTCTGTACCAGTTTCTTAGTTATAAAAAAAAAACTAACTGTCAGAAACTTTAAAAAAACTGGCAGTCTTTTAATGTATTTGTTATGAGTTTAAAAAAAAATAAAAAAAAATTTTAACCGTCTAATTATTTATAAATAACGGATTAAAGTTCAACAGTTTATGAAAAAGTATATCTACAGAGTCGAACAGAAACAATTGTATGGGTTGCGTCTCCACGGGTACAGTCTTGCGTAAAAATTATGGGTTACTTAGCTACAAACTCATATACTTTTGCGGCGCGTATAAGTTCTAATTTTTTGACAATATTGTACCGTGGCAACTACCTTAAGACAAGTTGTGGTAAAAAATTAATATGTCAACATAAAGATAACAAGTCATATATTATGATAACAAAACAAAGGTTATAATAATTAATTTAGTTAATATGATATACCATTAAAAGAATTTTGTTATTGTAGCAGTACCCTTTAATTAGTTCAACCAAACAGTTTAGCTGAATTAACAAATCGGTTTGTTAAACCAACTTAATTCTTTAAAAGCGATGCCAAATATTTTGTTTGGTTCAACAAAAAATATTTTGTTGCAATACCATTAACTAGTTAGTTGATCTAACAATATTTTTTGTTAAAATAACTAATACTAACAAAAACAAATTTAATTTATTATGCCAACAAATTTTGTTTTTAAGGCAATAAATTAATTCTGTTATTTTAAAAAAATAACTTAATTAATGGTAATGAAATAATTTAGTTGTAACAACAAACAGATATTGTTATTCCAACAAAATAATCGTTCTTAAGACAACAAATTGATTGTTGTGGTATTACAAACTGATTTGTTATTGCAACTTGGCTCACTTTGTTAAAATAACTAATCAATTTATTATCATAATGAACTCAATAGTTGCTACTACATATTTCTCTGTAACCCCGTATTTTATGAGTTTAAAAAAATAATTTTTATCGGTGATTAATTAACAAAGTAAAAAAACTAACTGGTGATTCCGGAGCGCGGAATTTGCTGCTGATAAGATTGTGGGGCTGATTAAAGTTGGGCTTCCGAAAGAATCCATACTCTTCCTCGCTAGACTCCTCACTAGCAGGAGCGAGGGTGGTTGTAGTGGTTTTCGGAGCAGCTGCTTGCACAATTGTTTTAGGATGCGGACGATTAGCAGACTGTATTCTCACGTAATCGTTTCCTTCGCTCTGGACCTGAGCCGCGGTGAGATAGTTGGGCTTTTTCGCTCTTGGGCGTGTCCTCGCGGTTGTTGATTGTTGTCGCGGTTGATTCACTGCGCTAAAGTGTACGAACTCGTCCTGCGAGCCCCTCGGCGCCGTCTGGATCGGGGAGTCCTGTCTAGGGCGACCCCCTAATCGCGCCCTTACTCGCTGGCGAATTATTACTGGCGCCGGTTCCGTTGTCGTTGGTGCTTCTGTCGTTGTCTAGTTTTAACAAAGTAAATCATGAAAAATTTATCAATTGGATTATAATCCGGTTTGATCTTGATTTGTGTTGCTAATTACATGAATTATTTGAAAAATTAGTTGTTTAATGAAAGTAGTTTCTTGATTTGAATTTTTAAGAAATCTATTTTCTACAAATTATCTTCATCAATTTGATTGTATAATTTTTAAGTTAAGGCTATACTTAAGAAAAAAATTTTTTTTTAAGAAAAATTTAATTATATAAAATTTTGAATAATATAAAAATTTTTTAAGAATTGTTATTGATTTGGATCAAAGTGATATTTTAATAAAATAATCAATGTATCAATAACTAATTTTACATCTTTCTATTTCAATTTGAATAATTGATGATAAAAAAAATTTTTCTTTTATTTTTTATTAATATAATTTAAAAATCGATTAATAAAAATTTAAAAATATCTTTTTGTTTAAAATTTTTAAAAAGGAATTTATTTATTCCAATAAATTTTTATCAATTCGATTGTACAACTTAAAATTCATGGTTTCAAAAAAATCTACTCTCAAAAAAAAATCAAATTTTAAGATTAAAATAAAATTTTTACTTTGAAAAAAATTTAGAAGAATATTAGTGACGCGTAATTTATGATATTTATAATAATAATTTAAAATAAAATTAATATTTCAAATATAAAATTGATTTTTGATCTTTGAATTTTGATTTTCAAAATTGATTTTTAAAAAACAAATTTTTAATTATTTTTCATCAGTAGAAAATTCAAAAATCAATTTAGAACCATCAAAATTAGTTACACCAGTTATAAAATGGCTATTGCGACTTTTAATTTTGATTTAAAAAATTTTTTAAAAATTAGTAACACAAATGAATTAAACAAACTAATAAAATAAAAATAACTGTTGACTTACTTCGGGTTCAGAAAAAGATTCATAAGGTCGCGGCTGTATTTCCGCAGAGTATTGATTATTATTTAACACCGGACTATTTTCACCACTTGTACTACTTCTGTCATCATTATTATTATTATTATCATAATTATTATTATTATTATTATTGTTATTATTATTATTATTATTATTGTTGTAATTAATACTAGGACGATATTCCACTTGAGAATAAGGTATATCAGTTACGCCTTCAGCACTTTCAGTTTTATCGGCATAATAATACTCGGGTGTCACCGATATCGGTGTCGACGGAGCATTATTGTTATTACTATTAATGTTAGCTCCTTCTGGTGCATCATAATCATACCCCTGGGCCTGTAAGTTCGCCTGGTAACCACTATCGGACCCGCGGAATCTGTCGTGAGATAGATGAGGGTAATTAGGGTTCTTAGAGTAATCGCGTTCTGTTGTCAAACTTTCGTCGCTATACGTCAAAGAGCTGACGGTGGTGAGTGGCACATTGTAGTTTTGATACTGACGTGGGTTGGTTGGGTCTTCAGGGATGCTTCCGTCATCAGATAACGTCTCGTGGGCTTGAATGTTTGGGATTTGATTTAGCGCCTAAAATGTTTTTATTTACATTTAAATTGATTTTTGTAGTTAAATTTAGTATCATTGAAAAAATTAAGACTTTTACTTAAAAGATTAAGAAAAAAATTTTAATATTCATATGATTTGATTTTTAACTTTGATTCAAATTTCTGGCTTAAAAATGGGAGATATGATAAAATTGAAGAGCAAATTATTTATAAAGAGTTTTATTTCCTACAAAAAAGTATTGGTGTCAATTTATCGTATCTACGATATTTTATCCAGAATTTGGATTTTAAGTTTTTGGAAATAATTTATAAAATTAAGAAAATAAGAAAATTTTTATGATTTCGTTTTTGACTTATTCTCAAATTTCTGGCTTAAAAATAGAAGATACAATAAAGTTAAAAGAAACCTTTTCTTTAAAAAATTTAATTCCTCACAAAAAAGTATTCTTTCAATTTTATTGTATCTTTGATATTTTATCCAAAATTTGGACTTTGAGCTTTTAAAAATAACTGTTTCACGGATGAAATTAAGAGAATAAAGAAAATTATTTTCATAGCATGTCTGAATAAATAAACTAATTTTTTTTGGTTAAATTTGATATAATTCCAAAGGTCAAGACAAATTTGTACCTAAAAATGCTTTAACATAAACATTTATAGAAGCCAAGCTACTCAAATTATTGTCAAATTGCTAGTAATTTTCATATAAATAAATAAAATAAACCTACTTCATGATTGCGGTTCTTGAACTTTTGTATCTTGTTCGCCGGCCGACGATATTCCTGAGTAGTGTACCTAATGGTAGTCTCGGGAACTTTAGACCTACTTGGCTCGTAAGTGTCCTTATACTCTTCGGTGGTGGTGGTAGTAGTCGTAAATCGTGATCTAGATCTATTAAATGGTCTTCGTGTCCGTTCATAATTTCTCTGCGTGGACCCCGTGGGGATGATACTCGTCGGCGAGGGGGTTGTTGTTCGCGCTGTAACTCTTCCTCTGAAAACCACAATCCAAAAATTTACTTACATTCAAAATATGTTCATCAAGAAACAATTATTAAGGGAGGAAATCATTTTAAAAATTTCAAAAATTCTTGTAGAAAGCTATTTTTTTAGAACATTACGTTTTTGAATTTAATTTTTTCGTTTTGGAGTAAATATAGTATATTACACACCTAGGGAAGTAAAGTAAGAAATGTCTCAGATCACATGTAATGGGTGGACATCAATGACCCATAATCCGATTGCCCAGACCTAGTATTGGACACAATTCTTTTACCCAGAATTCGTTTGTCCAGATTTTTACGATACAATGCATCTTTTACCCAGAGTTCCAATTATACAGAATTTCTATTACACAGGCATCCGATAACACATGATATCTTTTACTCAGTAATCCATTTACACAGGTTTCTTTTGCCCAGACTCTTCAATTTGATCTCAGTAGTTCTTGCAATAAATAGCGCCAGCATAACTAATTATAATTTGAAAACATTTTTTTTATTTCAACAATTAACAAATCAGAGTCGCCTTATTTTTCTGTAACATTTGTTAAACTCCTGGGTCATTCCATGTCAAATCGACCAATAGTTGGAATCGACCCCTTTCGATTAGAACAAATTTTGGTCTGAAGTTTTCTTTTATCATGTAACAAAGTTCTGCCAAAAGAAAAAATAAAAAAATTTTTCAAAAGATATGCAAATTCAAAATTTCGCGATTTTTACAGCTTTTGAATTTTATTTTTGTAATATCTCGAACGCTATTATAGATACAGGAATGGCCTTTCGTTTGTTTAAAAAGGGACACTTGGTGTTATTGAAAAAAAAAATATTTTGGAAAAAAATTTTGAAAAATGCCAAACAAATTTTGAATTTTTGAAAATCGTCAAAAATGACGATTGAGATTAAAATTTTGGTTCCATTTTTTTCGTATAATACCTTGTACTGATCTTAAAAGATTCTGAAAATTTGAGAACACTGTTTTTTGTTTTTTCAAAAATAAGAAATTTTGAATTTCAAAAAAAATTTTTTTTTTGTTTTTTGCAACTTATAAATAAGGTAAAGTTATGCAGATACATAGTATTATAATTTTGAGCATTAAAAAATTAAATGTACGACGTGGAAATATTAAATAATAAGGCGGCTCTGATTCGTCAATTGTTGAAATAATAAAAATGTTTTCAAATTATAATTAGTTATGCTGGCGCTATTTATTGCAAGAACTACTGAGATCAAATTGAAGAGTTTGGGCAAAAGAAACCTGTGTAAATGAATTACTGAGTAAAAGATATCATGTGTTATCGGATGCCTGTGTAATAGAAATTCTGTATAATTGGAACTCTGGGTAAAAGATGCACTGTATCATAGAAATCTGGGCAAACGAATTCTGGGTAAAAGAATTGTGTCCAATACTAGGTCTAGGCAATCGGATTATGGGTCATTGATGTCCACCCCATGTAATTGTTGGCCGAGGCGAAGCCGAGGTCAACAAACATGTGATCTAAGGCTTTCTTATTTACTTCCCGTGGAGTGTATACTATTTTTTTGCTCGACGAAGGCAGAAAGGGGCAACTTTCGTGCCGCTGCGCTAAACAAATTTGCCGCTTTCCGCCGTCGTCGGACAAAAAAATAGTATACAGCCCTTAGCAAGTAAATAAGAAAACCTCAGATCACATGTGATCTGAGGCTTTTCTTATTTTCCTTCCCAAGGGGTGTAATATACTATTTGCATAGAAAAATGTAATTTCCTAGACCGGAATATTTTATACTCAAATAGAAAAATGAAAAAATATTGATTGAAAAATAATTTAACTTTACTCAATTATTTAAGACTTTTGAACCAAATTGTTCAATGTCAAGAAAATATTTTACTAAAATCAAAATATTCGCCTCCTTTCTGAAAATTTTCTGTAAACAAGAATATTTTTCTTGATCCATTTTTTTTTCTATGCATGCTTATCTTATCATCTATAAGCCCACTTATCAAAAATCTGATTTTTAGCCGTCTAAAGAGAACCCTCTTTCAAAAACAACTTCAATCCTCCTCAATTTATCACATATGTAAAGTTAGCATTGACCAACATTATTAATGAATGTTCGGAGTCTAACCAAGTAACAAAATTCTAATTAGAGTAACTAATTAGCAACAAATTTAACGCCACAGATAAATTTTGTTGTTTGAATAAGAACCTAGATACTGGCTGGACGAGCCAATCCCCCCAAACTTACCTCTGTCTAACCCGTGGTCTGTGCGTGGTAGTAATTGCCTCGGTGGTAGTCGGAACAGTAGTAGGCTCAGTAGTAGTAGAAATAGTTGTCGTAATAAACTTATCAGCTTCACTTTCCTTGGGATCGAGCAGCGAATTAACTAATCCAGGAAGTTGGGGGTGAATCGGCGGGAGTTCCGGCGGCAAACTGTACCCCGTCATAGGAACCACATTTGCATTACTATTCCCATTTCCATTGGGCCCAACCGGCCTTGCATCAATCTCCTCATACGAGTTCTGGATATTAGGATTCAGGTGATAAATCCCATGGTGGGGATTCAAGGAATGAGAAGCCTGCTGACTAGGATGCTGATAAGGACTCTCAGCGTGTCTGTGCTGAGAGTAATCATGCTGGTTGACTTGAGCCAATTGAGAAGTTATCTCCTGGTCCTTGTTCGGCTGGACCCTAGTGTGCGCATATCCATCCTGATACGCAGGGGTTGTAGGAGCAGTGTCATACGAATACGAAGATACAATATTCGGCTTTCTGTAATCAGTAGTAGTCGCGTACTCTTCAGATTGAGGATAAGGAGTCACAGATTGTTGCTCATATCCCCGTAAATACCCCTCGTTCCCGGAGCTCGACGGATAAGGATACTGCGGAGTGGCTGATGGATACCCGGTAGGATAAGGAGCTCGACTCGCTAGTTCATAGCTCGCCTGCCATGGACCAGGGCCAGAAACCGGCAAGTTGTGATCAATGACATTTGGCACTGTCTTAGAACTTTCCTGACTGGCAGAGGGACCGATATTGTCATCTAGGCTGTTGACGATCACCGACCCAATGTGCGGATGAGGGAAAGGAATCTTGTAGTACCCGACAGGTGGACTGAAGCTTAAAGGCGCAACGAAGAAAGGAAGTTTATCTACACGTCTTTCAACGCGATTGATGTCCAGAGAAGAAAGATAGGGCAATTCGAACTTAGAGTACCCTTGAGGAGGATTCAAATTCGCGGGTCCTACGAAGGCTCGGGGGTTGGTTGATGAAACATGATCGAGAACCGGGATCGTTTTTGCATCACGCAAAAATCGCAGGGCGTCGATTACTTGGAACTGGGGCTGGGTTTCTTGAGCTTCGATGTCTGGGCCTATAAACACGGCGAGGGGCGGCTGGTTGGGAGGAGGGATTGTGGAGGCTTCTTGGACCTCATCCTTGTGAGGTCTTCTCGGCTTGCTGCGATGCCTGGGTCCTTTGTGCTTGATATTTTCGGTGTGGTGTTGATGGTGAAGTTCTTCAGAACTCTTCAATTCTTCGGCTCTTACTTCTTCTTGCTGGAGGGCAGCTTTCTCGAGCTCCTTTTGCCTGAGGATGGACCGCTCGATTTCGGCATTTTTCTGCCTCTCGAGAGCTGCCAATCGTTCAATTTCTGCCTGACGGGCTTTTTCTTCTTTCATTCTAACTTTTTCCTGTTCTTCGAGTCTTTGGCGCTCGCGAAGTCGGTCTTCACGAATGCGTTCTAGTTCGCGTTGTTTCGCGAGTTCTTCAATTTTAGCGAGTTCTTTAAGCTTCTTGTCCATGTCACGCTGGTGGGCGCGTTCTTGCTCCCGCTGGCGAGCGGTAGCAGCAATTTTAGCTTGACGAGCTATTTCTTTTCGCTCTTCGTTGAGCCGGTCAAGTTCTTTTTGGCGGGCCTCTTTATAGAACTGCTCGATCGCTAGCTGTCCGCGGGGAAACTCGACGTATTCTTGGATGTAGGGCTCCTCTGTGGTAACGGAAGGCGAGGAGTCGATTTGTTGAGGATGGGGATAACGATTATCGTGTCGCGGGAAGGAAAATTGGTTGTGGTCGCGGTTTCTTTCCTCCTTGGATTGGCCTCGTTGCGCAAGTGTTTCCGCTGGGACGTATACCACCTGAATCTGTAATGAAATTATCAACTGACTTTATTGCTTCCCGCTTTCTTTTTACTACGTCAATGTTTATTTGTTATCTCACTCACTTGGTCACGCAAGAAATTGTTTGGTTGTGATTATTCGGAGCGCGGAACTTTCGATAGAGAATTCATTATTTAAACTGGGTTTTGATTTTTAATCGGAATTAATATTAATCTAATTATTTTTAACTATGAAAGTTATATTGAAAATTTTTATACTTTAATAAATAAATAAGATGTATTTATAGAATTGAATTTTAATTTTAAAAACGGTGTTATGATTAATGAAAAAAAAAAAAAAAAAACTGAATTTTTTAATTCGTTGTCAATGAATTTATATAAAATAATAGAAACAATAAAGTTTTTTAAGTGAGTATGATAAATTAAACCTGATAAAAAAGCTCATTTAAGAGAAAATATATTGTACAAAGAAAATTATTTTAAAGAATTTTCTTTTCTTGAATCAAGCAGGAAAATTCTTGAACTAAAGAAATGTTTAAGTAAATTATACTAATTAAAAATAGTTTCGTGTTGATTCAAGACAAAAAAAACTCTTCAAAATGATTTTCTCGGTTTCGAAATTGTTTTTTTCCAATTTAATTTTTATGTCAATGCATAATTTACTTGTGAATTAATAAAGTCTAAATACAACTCGTCGACTTATCTATAAAACAATTAAACTATAAAACCGACCTCTTCATCAGTATTTTCTCCTTTTCCATCACTGGCCGGTCCAGAAGGTGGAACTCCACCTTCAATTGCCGCCTCCTGAGATTGCTTGAATTGCTGTGAAGAATAAACAGGCGGCAAAGCATCCGAAGACAGTTGCGGAGGTGCCATATCAGAGTTATAATCAACTTGCCGATTCGGAATCGCGTTTTGTCTGAATGGCTGTTTGTTTTCTTCGACAGCATTTGGCAGATACGCTTGATTCTACGATAAAATTTTCATTAAATCATTACACTGATAATTAAAATTGTAATAACAAAAAAGTAGTATGTTAATGAAAAAAATTTACATAAAAAATATGTCAGGAATAAATGAATAGTAGATAAAACTTAATAAAAAGGTTTTTTTTATCGCTTACTTTTGACCGAATTTCATCTATATTTTAAATATTTTATCAATAATTAAAATATATGAGAAATATCTGTATTACAAAAATATAAAAACTTATATATAACTCTATTTAAATATGATACTTTTAATATATTTTCATGACCATATCTTTTTATTGATGATTAATATATGTATTTTTTATCTTTTTCATATTTTCATACATTTATTTCGTGTATGTTTAATACATTTCAACTATTATTAAAATATATAAGAAATACGCATGTAAATATATAAAAAAAAAAACTTGTAAAATTTTATTCTAAACTATATAATATTTTCAAGATATTTTTATGACTTCATTTTACTTTTATTGTTTGAAATATAATTTTTTAACTTATTTTTTTCCTTCATATTTTCATTAATATATTCTGAGTTATATTTTTATGTATTTAAGTTACAATTAAAATATATAAGAAAATCGTTCAAAAATCAGCTATTAAAAAAAAAATTTATTTATACATATTTTTAATAATTTTTTTCATGGGGGTGGAGGTAATACTTTACCAATTAAAAAAAAAAAAAAAAAAAAAAAAAATACCTGAAGCAATTGCTGTTGCGACCTGAGCTGTTGCTGCAATAACAAAAGTTTCTGGATGCTCTCTTGAGTTTTTTGAAGTTGCATTAACTGCTGCTGGTACTCTTGCTGCAATGCCGGAGGTAGGTTCAGCGATTGAATATTATTATTGGGGTTATGTAATAAAGCGGAGCCAGAGGGTGACTGACTGTGACTACTGACCACTGGTGTCTGATGCGGAAGTGCCGATCTTGGACGTGCCAAAGGAATCCACTCGCTGTTTGACGTCTGACGTGACCATCTGTCGCTGCTCTCCACGGAGACGAGAGTTGACAGACTCAGCCAGGTTATTAAGAGAATCATCATTGTCTTCCTGACGATCTGCGATTAACAAAACAAATTTTTTAACCGGTCAAATCTCTATTCAGGATCTCGCTCTACACTGCTGTACTGTTGGGCAATCCTTTTCCTATTTTATAATTGCTCTTGCCAGTGGTAATTACAATCGCAACAATAATTATAATGCCAACTCAATTACGCGATATTATAAGTAACGATATAAAAAGAAAAAAAGCATAATAGACAGCTGGAACGAAAGTAGTTTGTCATTTTTTTTTTCGGTTCTTTATTTTATTTGATTTTACTTTAGCGATACACTTTATACACTTGAGCCAGTCGTGCATTAAATTGAATTTTTAAATTAGAAATTTGTAATAGATTATAATAAATTATGAAGGTTAATGATTTATTAATAAGAAATTTTGATGGGTGTTTAGTTTCACGCTCCCAAATACTTTAATTAATAAAAATGATGTTTAAAATTTTTTTTAATAAGTGACATTTTTAACTTCCCGCTAAGAAAATTGAAAATTTTTTTTTAAAGGTTCAGCGAAAAAAAATTTTTCAAAAATGTCAATTTATCAATAGAAAATTATTTTGAAAACTCTGAATTGATTTCTTAACTCTCTACTCACGAATAAAAATTGAAATTGTTTTTTCAAACTTTAAAGTTATAAAATTCTTTATTGACAAATTGATTATAAATTAAATCGATTTTTATTGCAAATATTAATTTAATTTATTAGTTTCACGATCCACGATATTGCAACCCATAAAATTTATATTTCGAATTTTTTTTGAGCACTCACAAATTTTTAACTTCCCGCTAAGAAAATCGAAGATTTTCAAAAATCGGGAAGTTATTGTTCTCACCCCGTTTTACGAAAATCGAGTTTTCATCGAATCTCGACGTTTCAAGGTCCTAGGAAGCTTCCCTGACTATTCCCGCGATGGTGTGTGTGTGTGTGTGTGGATCTATGTAAACCTCTCATAACTTTTGAACGGCTTGACCGATTTGATCGCGGTTGGTGCCATTCGAAAGGGCTTGACTAAACTTAGATTTTTAATATACTTTGGAACGATTCGGACCGGTAGATTTTGAGAAATCGTAAGAAAAGTACAAAAAAAAATTTTTTCAAATGAGGTGTTTTGGAATAACTTTTAAACGGCTTTACCGATCAATTTCAAAAATAATAATCAGAATAATAATCAGCTCTTAACATCAAAAAACCACGTCGAATGCCGCCAGTCTGGTCAAAATCGGTTGATTCGTTCGTGAGTTATCGTTGACGAAAGAAAACCGAAAAAAGTGTTTTTTCGGAATTTCTCCGAAATTTTTCGTTCTATCAATTTAAAATTGAAGATTCTTCATGAAGCTTAAAAACTGCGTCGAATTCCACCAACCGCGTGAAAATCGGTTCATTCATTCAAAAGTTATTGGGTTTTGAAAATTCAAAACATAATGTTCTATCAAACTCCTATCAAACTTTTGAGCTCGAAGAGCTCAAAAGCATACAAAAGCTATTTCTTTAAGCTCGGAGAGCTCAAAATAACACACAAATTGCATTTATGAGCTCGAAGAGCTCAAAAACGTCATAAGTGCAATTTCAAGCGTTTAGGTATAGAATTGGCGGGAAGTTGCAGGGATGGCCTTCAGGGTCAACCGTTTTCCTAATTTTTTTTTCTCAAGGTTTATTAACAATGTTCGATTGACATAAAATTTTTGTTAACATTAAAAGCTTTAAGACATTAAAAATATAATTCAACAAAAATAATTTTATAGAAAATTTTTAAAGATGTTAATTTTTCTTGTTAAGATGACCGTGAAACTAAACAATTAAAAACTTTTTCGATATTAATTTTTTATTAAAAATTTTAACTGTAAATAATTCAACTACTTTTCTAGAGCAAATTTATCGAAATGATATTTATAGAAGAAAAAAGTGTATTTTTAAAGTGAATGTTGTCGACCTCGAGTGTAAATTATTTTTAAATAGAATACAAATGTTTCGTTATACAGCAAAGTGGAATTAATTATAATTATTGTTTTTAATTGGGTAAAAAAATGTTTTTAGCTTGCTTTGCTTTAAAAATGTGAGCTAAGTGGATGTTGGATAATTTATCGGAGCCAGCATCGACACTATCGTTAGTTAAGGTATTGAAATTATTATTACTACTATTTTGTTATTATCAACGTCACCGAGGTACATGTTTAACTCGCGTGTCGTAACAACACACATGTAGGCATACATTTATATCACCATAGTAATATACTGCAGGATTTGGAGTGAAACAGAGCTAACGAACTGTAAATAATCGTAAATCTACGGAGGATTTCTAAATAAGAAAATTATTAGCTGAGAATGAGAAGAAAGAGTCGGAATCGCAAATAATTATTGTCTATGATCTATGGATTCACTTTATAATTTAACCGCCAATTATTTTATTGTTTAATCTTCGGTATTTGTTCATTTATTTTAAAGATGAATCATTTGTAAGTCAAGAAATTTCTTCATTTTAATTAACTGAGAGAAACTTTTAATTATTGTTATTAGATTTTTGAAAAATTATTGATAATCAGTTCATTTTACACATCGAAATTTCTAGATGAGATTCTAATTAAGTCATCTTACATTTATTATGAGATTATTTACATTTATTATTTTCTAAATTAATAATTTTTCAAATTTAGAGTACTGTTCTGCTTAAAAAAAAGTTTTGAATTACGATAAATATTTTTTAGATATTCATTCGAATAAAGAAATTGTTCTTTATTTAAAAAATTTGTTTCCTCATTCGAAGCGATCAATTTTTTGAAAGACAATTTCTTGATTGAAAAATTTATCTTTTGAATCAAGTTTTTTTTTTTTTTTTTTTTTTAATGTAGTTACGAGGAACATTTCTGATAAAATAAAAACTATACAAGTTAACCAACAAGTTTTCATGGTATTAATCATTATCCAAGTACATTATTTATAAAAAACAAATAAAAAATAGTAATTTCTACCAAATTAAATATTTTAAAAAATTGCTACAATTAGCTCTTATTTTACTGTAGTCGGATAATTTTGACTTATTTTAGTATAATTAAATCGTCTAGACATCTTTAGTATTTAAGATCAGTAGTAAAAGAATCATTTCGATAATTAACATGATGATTCATCTTAAATACAAAAAATTTATGAAGTTTAATTTAATTACTTAAGTAAGTATGCTAAATTCATCGGCCTTATTTATCTACTATACCTAAAATTTTTAGTATATTTTTTTTTATTACATAAAAAAAATTCTTGGCTCTAGAGTTTACATGACTACAGAAAGTATTTGAAAAAAATGGATTTATCTTGAATAAAGTAAAATTTTCTTGAGCTGATAAAATTCTTTTATCTCAAGAAAATTTCTTCTTCCTTCACTATAACTTTAATTTTCCTTACAATTTTTTTTGTTTTTAGTGAATTTTTTTTCTGTATAAAAATGACTATTTTTATTAATCTTTACATGAAAATTTACTCAGATAAATAAAATCAAAATTTATTGATATCTTAGTAAAGGATTTTTTTTATATTTTCAAGAGCTAGTTATGCTTTTTTTCATAGAATTATCGTAATAATGCTAGTATGTATTTATTTTTGTTGATACATTTTACATGATCTTTTAAAAATATTTTAGCATATTTAAACTCCAAGTTAAATTTTAATTAGAACTCTAAATAATTTATATAATAGAAAAATAAATCTCCTTAAAAAAAATAATTTATTTCAAATTTCCTTCCGGTAAAAAAAATTACACTTCTATTAAATTACGTATATGATAAATGTAAAATTTTAAATTATCATAAATACGCGCTCTTTTATAATTACATAATTCCTAACAAAAATAATTGAAATTCCAACGGATACTTTATTTTAAACTAAAAAAATCCTTTTGACATCAAAAATGTAAGAATTAATAAAATAAAAGAAGAATAATTTAGCTTTGGTTACTCAGTAATTGAGAGAAAGAAAAAGGAATTTTAAAAAAAAGCCACAAAAGAAATTTAATAACAATTTAATGCAGTAATAAGGCGTTTCATTATTCAATTGAACAATACTTTCGTGCATAAACATCCACTTGAGGATTGCATTTAGCACGTTTACGTTATGTTTTACATTGCAATAGTCAGCTGTACTACTGACATGATTACAACTAAACAGCATACGTGCGGGATTTGAATCGCGGAAGCCTCGCGTGTTTGCTTTAATTTTTTTTTTAGCTTTCATCCTCGCCATATTATAATAATGACAATAATAATCATCATCACCATCATCTTAAATATACACACGTTAAATTACAACGATAATTTTAATAACATTAATATTAACAGCAATAATTGTTGTATAGTTATGCACGACACGTGTGTTGATCGCATTCCATTCTTATTCTGTATACTTCTGCCCCTTTTACTTTGTGTCGGACCCGAAAGGCTTTACTGAGTATTTATATTAGTACTTGTACCGACTTAATGAAACGAAACAAGAGTACCCACCCAATCGACATTTTTACATTCATACATATCTAACTTAAGTTAAATAACTTTCTCTTCATTGTGATAGATCCACGATTATTTGTATCGCTAAGTGAATATAATTATCGATCAAATAAACATAACGAAGCATGCATGCAAACCAGGTCAATTAATTATCTTTTTCTTTTTCCATTTCTTTTTTTTTTTAATCGTAATCTCTTTCTTATCGCCGAAAGTGGGCTTTTTTATCTCGAGGGCTCATTTGATACTTTTCTGGGTTTCTTTTTTAATCAGGGATTAAGTAGGGTTCCAGTTTCGTTTTCATTTTTGTAAAAGGAATTCAAGATGTGGGCAGTGGAGCAAGTGGATGGATTTAAATTTAAGATTATTGATTGATATAATCTGACAAAAAAAAAACTTTTTTAGACAAAAATTGAATAAATTATTATTATTATTATTGTTCATGAAAAAATTTTATTAACTTTTATAAATTCAAATTTTCCCTACAAGCCAAAAGTCAATTGAATACAACAGAAAAATTTTTTTCTATATACCAACATTGATTTACTGTTTAGATAAAAAAAAAGTACGTTCCAACCTTGAAAATAACATAAAAGTTTACTTTCTCAAAGGTTTTAGGGTTAAAAAAGCGTATAAAATTTTACTTGTATTCCTCACATAACTTATTCGTTTCAATTCAATCATTGAATTCTAAGTTTGAAATCGGGTCAAATAATTTTCTTACAAACTGTCAAACTATACTGTTGGCACTTCATCTACTCAGATAATTATCAGTATAAAATCATGACTTAGAATCTCCCTTTATATTATTTAAACTCACCGGACGGAAATGAATTGAATTAAAGGAGAATAAATAAGTGTGTTGATAGTGTAGTTATAGTACATACGGAGAACTTTCTTTAGTCACCTTCGCTCTCTCGAGCTCTCATTTTCGTAGGCCCGCTAGCGCCGCTCGACACCAAAACATTTTCTGTTGCTTTCGATTGTCCGACTTTTTAAACTTAACTAATATACTTAATAATGACAGCTTAAAGTCAGTTATTATTTTTAATTGGCAGATGATTAAAATTTTTCTATTTTATGAATGGAGACTTTTTTGTTAATAGAAACTTGGATTAAATTATTATAATTTTTATTACAAGAAAATATTTATAATAAATACAAACAATTTATTATTGTTATTATTTTCTATGGGCTAATAATTTGAAAATTTTTGAGACTCACAAAAATGTATTATTGACTTAATTATTAATTATTAAAAAATAACGACCCTCGATATTCACCGAAAAAATATTAAGCAGTTTTAAAACTTTATTTAATTAAGAAGTTCATACCGAAGTATATTAATTTTCTAATTAAAAAAAAATCAATATGAGAGTTTTGAATTTTTTATATTAAAACGGTATTAAGCTAAAGAATTTTTCAAGTTTGTAAATTATTTTTTTTGTGAAAAAAAATAACAAACATTAATTTATTATTGACATCTATCAAATTTTTTTGTTGGAAAAAATGAGTACTAAAGCTTACAACATTTTAAAAAAATGAATTTCAAATTTTCTATTTAAAATTAATTTTTATGACAAAAAGAACTCAATTTCATAATTAAAAAATTTTTTTTCAGTTTCACTTTAAAAATCTCATTAATTGAAAAATAACTTCTTAAGTATTTTTAATTTTGATATCATTAAAAATAAATTTTATAAATTTCTTTTAATTAAAAGGTAATTACTAAAATTTCCAATTTCTTCCAATTAAAATAATTAAAAAAAAATGGAATTTATTTCCGCTTAAAAATGATCAAATTCTTAAAAAAAAATAATAATTAATAATATACTGCTGCCTTATGCTCTGCTAAAAGTTGTTCGGATGTTCAGTCTTTAATTACTACTTGGCTGAATGATATTTACTTGTGGATGTGTGCCAATCAATTATCTCTAATTATAGATAAAAGCTTGTTTATTACTTTCGGATGTTATGTTGATAGTGTCCCAACTGAATTTAAATTATATCTAGTCAATAAGGAGCTAAAAAGAGTTAAATCCTACAAACATCTGGGATTGATCATTGATAGTAGACTAAAATGGGACTATCATACCAAAGATTTATTAACTAAGTTAAAATTTTTTACATATGTTTTCTATAAACTTAGTTTATTTATGAATAGAAGGACTTTAAAAATAATTTACTATGCAATGATTGAAAGTATTATTAACTACGGATTAATTGCCTGGGGTGGTGCTTATAGTACCACTAGAAATTCTATAGTATCAACTCAAAATTGACTGATTCAAAAAATTATTATAGATGAAAATTGTAATGTTCTAAATATACAAAAAATTTTCATTGTGAACTCACTCATCTTCTATTTCAATGATTGCAGGCACAAACTTTCAAATACTTTTTTCAATACTAGAAATAAGTCAATCTCACTTCCTAAAATTAATAAAAACATCACAAGTCAAAGTGCAAAATACACGGCCTTTAAATATTTTAATTTATTACCGAATGAATTGAAATATTTTGCCGGAACAACCAAATTACTGAAAATAAGTCTAATTTGATGGATAAAGCAATGTGACTTATGATTTTTCTCTAAACTACTATTATAAATTAATTATACATGTAAACTAGCTTTCTTGATTTGTATTTTAATTTATACCAGTCCTATGAACAGATGTTATGCATCTCTATAGGACAGATATGTCATTTATTATATTATATTATATATTGATTATCTGTAATATTTTCTGATTTAATAAATAAAAAAAAATAACAATAATCAATTCAAGTCTATATTTCTATAAAAAATTTTAATTGACAAGAAAATTATTAATTAACACACTTTAATAGATTACTCAAACAACAAAAAATTTGAATTTAAATTAAATTAAATTTTAATCGAAACTTTATATCCATCTCAAATATCTTCCTCTACAAATCCGGACTTCCTGAACAGCAAGTTGAATTAGTTCCGTATGAAAAGCTTGCGCGGATAATCTTGAAAAAAAGAGCTGAAAAACCGGCCGCTTCTCATCACCAAAACTTCCGCATTCCGCTAATTAGCTCTATAAATGGCTGAAAATTTTCTAAACCCACAAGTTCATTGCCCGTTAAAAAAACGATTCGACCGCGGAAGAAATTTTACCGACAAGTTAAATCTCTAAATTCTAAATCAATCACTTAAACGTTTAATTTGCCGCAATCTCTGATGGTGAATTATGACCGCAGGTCAGTCGTCTATAAAATGGATTTATATTGAAATTTCTGAGAAAGAGGAATAGAAAAATCACTGTGACCCCAATTCAAAAACTCTCGATACAATAAAATATATAATAAATAAATAAATAGATAAATTTGATCCACTTGACTAGTAAAAACTAATAAAATCAGCGAGTGTACTTACCATTTTTAAAATTTACACTACTTTTCCTTAATTTAAAATATTAACTACACAGCACAACACCACTCATCCTCTCCGGAGCTATTAGTTTAATAAATTATTAACAAAGGATAACAATTAATTGACTAACACTTTAAACGCACGTGAAAAATAAAATCCTAAATGTACTCGAGTACTGAGTCGTGAATTGTCTGAAACAAGTTCTCAGTAAGCGTAAGACCTATATAACGATCCCCTCCAATAAGATTATTCTTTAATAGAAGTAAAGGCATATCGGTATGGTGTCTTGGTGTATTGGTCTCTTTGATCCGATGTATGGGCCCGTTCATGGATACTAACTTCTAAGAGAAAGCAGACAATATCATTGGGTTTTGTAGGAAAAATTTTGAAAATTTAATAAAATTTTTTTTTTATCTAACAATCCATCACATTAATCTTGAAAATTTGAAATTCAGTCTTGTTGGATGAATATTTAATATTTTATCTAAGTTAAGGAATGCCTTTTTCTGGTATATTATGATTTATGGTATAAGTGTACACCACCTTTTAGCATTGACGTCAGTACTAAACTTTTGCACTAAGAACACGTTCTGATTAAATTTACAGTTTTAAGTATGAATGTAGTTAAGTAAATTGGTAAAATACTTTAATTATTATTTTAAATTAACTATTTGAAAATTATTCTTAAAAGTATCGTAATACTTCACAAAATTATAATTTCTGTTTTATTTTTTACGGCAAATATTATTAAAAAATTACAGAAAATTTGATAAAATTTACATTACTATTTTCGCACTCTACAAATTGTTAAATGTTGTAAATTATGAGAGTCTGTATTTAAAATTCAAAATATTGAAATCAAATTTTACTGTTATTTTGATAAAAAAAAATTAACTTGAAGAAAAAAAATTTTGAACCCAGAGAATCAATACAAAAAATTTGATCGTCTTGTATCAAGAAGAAAAACTCTTGAACAGTGAAATTTACCTGAAACAAAGAAATTTGTTTTCGAAAACTTTTCTACTTGATTCAAGAAAAATAAATTTTTTATAAAATATTCTCTTAGTTTAATTTTTATTTTCTTCAATTAAGTTAATTTTTCATTAATTTAAATTTCATGATTGATGATCATACTGATAACAAAATTAATTTGATTTAAGAAAAAATAAGAACACCTGACATGCATTCGGGAGATCCGGATTAGATTTCGGCTTGGTCCAATCCTCATATTTTTTCAATTAAATGATTAAAACTAAAATAAAATTTATTTTTTCTTCAGTAAAAAAAATTTTTATCTTTGTAAAAAACTACACTCCTAATTAAGAAAAGAAAATTAAAAACAATTTGAAACAATTCAAAATGATTTGAGTTTACAATGTAGATATACACTTGGCACATGGGATAAATCTTTTTTAAATTGCTGAAGGGTTGACAAAATTACATAAAAATTATGTATGACTCTTTTAAAAACGAGAAGAAATGGGATAAAGTAATGAGAAATAAAAGTAGGAACAAAATTCTGCAAATAAGGAATCGGTTTGTTGAAAACAATAAGTAATGAGTAATTGATGATAGATAATGCCAATGACAAGTAGCAAAAAACAAGTAACTGAATACATAGACAATCTAATGCCATGAGAAACACTAACGCTGTCCGCAAGACTTGGTAATTTCATCCGCTCACGAAGACTATAAGTGTATAAATAAATATATGAGATAAAAATAAAAATAATAATAATAGATCTTGAAGGAGAGTGTGGATATCTAGGTCTCTTGGAGCTGGACACTAGGTGGAGAACTTTTGTACTTCCCTTTCACTTATACTTAGTTCCGAGCCGCAGAAAAATTAGCAACACTTACAGTAAATGGTGAGGTGGATTCTCAATTCTAAATTCTGAATTCTAATGGATAAATAAACTTACATTAGGCTTGTCTACGCTACCTTTCTTGATATGACTTGCAGTTTCCCGGCATGGGTAACCGATCATTTTTTTAATTTGGATAATTAATTTTTTAATTGCTTACATTATTGCTAAGTATCTTTGTGGGTCGGAATTTTAGATTACAGATGTTGGATAAGTTTAGTTTACCATTAACTCTAATGATTTTTGTTATTTATATTTTTATTCTTACCCTGCATTTTAAAATTATATTACGGATATAAGATTTTTAATGTCTGCTCTCATGATTTTAATAGAAATTTTCTTATTTTAAGAAATGTTGCTCAGTTAACTGCAGAATTTTAAATTGAACTAGACAAGAAATCAAAAAAATTCCAATTTTTTATAAAGTTCAATTTTGATTTCCATTTTGAAGGAAATTTTTTGTTGACGATATAAGACAAGTTATGGTTAGAAATTATTATGGTAGCATAGTGATAAAAAATCATAAGTTATGATAACAAAACGTGATATGATAGCAAATGATCATATGTTATATTATAAAAACAGTTTTGTTATTGTAGCAGAACCCTTTAGTTAGTTGAACAAAACAATTTAGCTTAATTGATAAATCGGTTTGTTGGACCAACTAAATTATTTCAAACGGATAACAAATATTTTTTTTTGTTTAAAAAAAAATGTTTTGTTACAGTAACATTAACTAGTTAGTTGGTCTAACAAATTTTTTTATTGAACTAGCTATAAACAACTTTTTTAAAATAACTAAAAGTAACAGAACAAACCCGTGTAAAAAAAAATTGTCCCAAAAATGTCCCAAGCATAGGACATCCAAACGTGACACAATGAGGGACATTTTTGGGACATCTTAGAAATAGTCGGAGATTTTAAAATAGTGCACTTAAGTAATTTTTCGTCTATTTTAAGTATTTTTTTTAAGATTTTCAGAATACTTCTACAATTTTATGACAATTTTACTACAATTTTAAACGTTTTTTTAATGATTTTACAAAACATAATTTATTTTTGCACAGATGTAGATTTGTCTAGAAATTGATGGATGAAACATTGATTAAACGTTTTTGGGAGAATTTAAGGACATTCCTGGGACAGTTTTCAGACATTTTTGGGACAACTTTGGGACATTTTCGAAACATTTTTTGGACGTTTTTTAAATATTTTTAGGACAATTCTAAACGTTTTTCAAATGATTTTAAGAAAGACAATTTATTTTTGCACGGTTATAGATTTATCGTAAGATTAATGGATGAGAATTTTTAGGACAATTTCAGGACATTTTTAGGATATTTATTACTATTTTCAGGACATTTTTTATATATTTTTAGGACAATTTTTAACGTTTTTCAAATGATTTTAAGACAATTGTTTTTTGCACGGTTGTAGATCCATCCTAAAATTAATGGATAAAAATTTTTAGGACAATTTTGGGACAATTTTAGGACAATTTTGGAACATTTTTAGGCCACTTTTTGAATATTTTCAGGAAATTTTTTTAATTAAGAACGACAATTTATTTTTGCACAGCTGTAAATTTGTCTAGAAATTAATGAATGAAACATTTGCGGAACATTTTTGGGACAATTTTAGGCCAATTTTGGAAAATTTTTAGGACATCTGTAAATTTTTGTAGGACATTTTTTAAATATTTTTAGGACAATTTTTAACGTTTTACACATGATTTTAAGAAAGACAATTGTTTTTTGCACGGTTGTAGATTCTTCCTAAAATTAATGGATGAAAAATTTTAGAACAATTTTGGGACAACTTTGAGATAATTTTGGAACATTTTCAGGACATTTTTGGAACACTTTTTGCAAATTTTTTAAATATTTTTAAGACATTTTTTAAATATTCTTAGGAAAAATTTGAAAGTTTTTCAAATAATTTCAAGAAAGACAATTGTATTTTGCACGATTGTAGATTCATCGTAAGATTAATGGATGAAAATTTTAGAACAATTTTAGGACATTTTTGGGACAGTTTTAGGATTTTTTTGGGACAATTCTGTCATTTTTCTACAAAAAACTTGAGACATTTTTAGAACTATTTTACAATTTTGAACATTTTTTAAATGATTTCAGAACGATAATTCATTTCCGCACGGCTGTAGATTCGTCCTAAAATTGATCCAAAAAATGTTCCAAAATTGTCCCAAAAATGTCCTAAAATTGTCCCAAAAAAGTTCAATAAATGTTTCATCTATTAGTTTCTAGAAAAATCTACAGCTGTGCAAAAATAAATTCTCTTTTCTAAAATCATTCAAAAATCGTTCGATTCTGTCGTGATTTAGTTCTAAAAATGTTCAAAGTTTGTTGTAGAAACATTACAAAAGTGTTCCAAAAATGTCCTAAAATTGTCCCAATAATGTCCTAAAATTTTTCATTCATGCATCTTAGGACAAATCTACAACTGTGCAAAATAAATTATCTTCATTGAAATCATTCAAAAATTGTTCAAAATTATCGTGAAATAGTTCTAAAAATGTCCTAAAGTTGTCCCAAAATGTCCTAAAATTGTCCCAAAAATGTCCTAAAATTTTTCATCCATTAATTTTAAGAAGAATCTACAACCGTGCAAAAAAAAATTTTCTTTCTTAAAATCATGTGTAAAACGTTAAAAATTGTCCTAAAAATATTTAAAAAATGTTTTGAAAATGTCCAAAAAATGCTCCGAAAATAACCTAAAATGTCCTAAAACTGTCCCAGGAGTGTCCTTAAATTCTCCCAAAAATGTTTAATCAATGTTTCATCCATCAATTTCTAGACAAATCTACATCTGTGCAAAAATAAATTATGTTTTGTAAAATCATTTAAAAAACGTTTAAAATTGTCATGAAATTGTAGAAGTATTCTGAAAATCTTAAAAAAAATACTTAAGATCGACGAAAAATTACTTAAATGCACTATTTTAAAAGCTATGATTATTTCTAAGATGTCCCAAAAATGTCCCTCATTGTGTCACGTTTGGATGTCCCATGCTTGTGACAATTGCACGCCTCATAGCGCGAAGCGCATGACGTTGTGCTTTATACTCGACTCGTCAAGGTCAAGCAATTTTGTGATCTTTAAATGTCTCTATTACAACCATATTACACTTATACAATAATATAAGTAGATGTACACGGAGAAAACACTTAAATTAAACCATCTTTTACTTTCTAAAATCATTTCATGTAGCTATTTTGAAAAAAAAAACGTTTTGAAAAAAATTTTACGTGGACGTCCGGATGTCACCCCATTTTGGATATACCAATGATTACTCCCGAACAAATTGATATTTCAAGACCGGGCCTTTTTTATTAGTTTACGAATGCGATGAACTGGGTACGTATTTCATATCAGTAGCCTAGTTTACGTATTTTTTTTTTAAATTGAATTTTTATTAAAATTTATTACGATATAACCGTACAAAGACAAACGAATTTTTCTTATTTGTCACGTGAAAACTATGGCGCCACTTGATAAAGCTAGATTTTTTTAGACTGCGTGCGCATATAACAAGAAAAAAAGGCGCTGATATTTAAAAAAAAAAATACTCGGTAAGAAATTACTTAATTATATTTTTTTTTTTTTTATCAGTTACACAATTCATTTTTTCTTAAAATATGAATGAGCGTTATGAGGTGTGCACTTTTGGATTTTCCCAACTTTTTTTTTTTTACACGGGAATTTGTTTTGTTGTGCTCAAAAAAATATTAAGGAAGATTGAAAATTTCTTGAATGAAATCAAAGTTTTTTGAGCCAAGAAAATTTCTTCTTGCTCTAAAATATCTTTTGTTTTCCTTAAAATTTTCTTGGTGCAAGAAGTTTTTTTTTTTCTGTATATAAAATTATTATTATTTCTATTATAAAATAGAAAAACTTTAAAAAATATTTGTGCATGTTCCGCAACTAACACGAAATCAGAAGCGAAAGTGCGCAAAAAATGACAGTTCTTTACAAAATAAATAATAAAAAAGAACAAGCAAATAGGTACATTGACCATTTGAACTGATATTAAATATACATTGCAAAACGTCATGCATTAATGACACATTATACATATATTTAATAACAAAATAAACATGATATCCTACACGGACCCCCACTCGCCTTTCACAAAATAATTCAGTAATAACAGCAGTATGTTATGTAAGCACCATGCAAGTATATGGAGGATACAAGTAGATTTTTATTTAACGATTTTCTGATTTGAAAATGAATAAAAGTAAACCAAGCAAGGGAGATACTTGCAATCCTCAAGGCCCGTATATCCGGTCATTCTATTCGCGAATCGATCTCAGTCTTATACATAACATTTTAGCACATTGTTCCTCGTACAATAATGACTAGGATGCATACATAACACGTGCATTATATTGTATTATGTACCGCGAGATAACTACAACTTGACGAGAGGTTAGGTAAAGAATAAATGCCTGGAATGATGAATGAAGAGGGCGTTAGAGATGAAGAGAAACTCGAGAATTCCATGATAATGATTAAATAAAAGATTTTCATCTCCTTCAACACCAAGTAGAACTTTTGTTTCTTTATCCTTATAATTTTCTTTCATACAAACCGGCATTGTTTTATACATCCTTTTATGGTAACAGTTTTTACTTTTACGTGTCAATTTATACTCAGATTACTTCTTGAATGTTTCAGTGACCTTTCTTCAACTCGATATATCTTTTAGAGACTATTTTTGCCCTATCAATATGTAAATTTTCTATTTTTAGAGATCACATTTTTGCTTAGTCAGTTTAACGTGTACAAAAAAATATAAAATTTTATTTGTTTTCAATAAAATGTTTGCGGTAATTTCTGAAATTCAAAAGTTATTTATATTTATTTTTGCATGAATTTTGATTTGCCTGCACACGTGCATGTCTCCATTTTGTAGAATAATCTGACGCCATTTTACTGTAATCTGTGAAATCAATTAAATTTTGAAGCAAGTGATACATTACATACAATTAAAAACATTTTTTCTTATGCATTTTTGCACGACTCATAATGCAAAAAATTTTTTGCTTTTCCTTACTGCTACTATTATTATTGTTAGTTCGCGGAAGCAATATAATTTGTATACTATCAAGCAGATAATTCAATGAAAATTAATATTGCAATTTTTTAAAATTTATTTAGTATAATAGAATTGAAAAAATCATTATAATAAACTAAAAACTTGTTCCCGACAAGCAATAGAAAAATTTGCAAGCTTAGAAACACGGTAACAATAAAAAATTCATTATTTAAGTAGTTTTTTTTTAAATATACTCGTTTTGTTCCCTTCAAGTTTCGGTATCTAATATGACTATCCAACTCGATTTTGATTTATCATAATTATTTATTGTTCATAAAATATACACGAAAAATTTTGTTCTTTTTGCGCTTACGAATTATATTAACAGTTAGAGCTAAGTTGAATAAGAAAAATACCACGAAATATTTGAAATTTAAATTATATCAATATTTATCTATAAATTTTCATCTTTTTACACTATACTCTATCAATTAGCGATATAATTTTAATTTTCATTAAAAATTCAATGAACATTATGTATCGTCTTTCAGATTTTCCAAGTAATCAATTCGGAAATTTTCGGCAAATTATTTAATCTCAGATTGACTCAAATTAAAAAATAAATAGAACAATAAAAAGAAGTGTGCATTCTTCTTCTAGTATGATGGAATGCATTTTACTTTGAAGGCGGGTCGCTTTCTCTAAGTAAAAAAATATAATAGAAGCCTGGCATGAAAAAAAGTACAATGACTTCATTATGTTAAGCTTGTTTGAGTTTTATTATTAATTTAGTGTAATTTATTTTTATTATTAATTTTCTAATCATACGGAAATTTATCATATTATGATTAAGCGTTTTTTCAAGCTTACTCGGTTACTGTTGTTACTATTGTTGCTGTTATTCTTTAATATATAAACTAAAGACGGAATTGATTACAAAGTGAATCGACTGGCGCGAGTCAACCGGCACGACGCAAGAAATCGTGACACGGTTTTCGAATTTTTCTAAGTCGAACGATAAATATCTTTTCCCTAGACTGTACACTGATACACAATAGAGTACAGTTTGATACAGGATTTAATGTGGGTTTATCATGTAATCCTGTTTTTTTGGCCTTTACAGTTTATTAAATTTGTTGTTTTGTTCTCTTTCGACTTGTTTTGTTTTGTAGATTTTTTTTATTTTTTCAAATTCTATTGAATGCTGAGAAAATATTTATTAGTTACATAGAATCAAATTGTCCGAAGGAGTAAAAGTGAATGGCAATTTTAATTCGCTTGTATGATCGCCATTGAATAGAGAGTATGTTTCTCACGGCGACCTATGACTCATATTTTTGTCATTCTGTAACGATTATCTAATGATTTTATTACTCTGAATAATTAGTATTCTATGAGAAAATTATCGATCAGAAGAGAAGGTCTAAATTACGGCTTATAATATTTCAATCACTAATGTACATATTTTTTTTTTTTAATTATTTTTTAATCTAATAAAAGAGTGTTGCATGCTTTTAGTGCGAGATTTTTAATCGGACGTTTTTATTTGCAAGAGTTGCGCTTCGTTTTATTTTAATTTATTATTTACAGATTAAATACAAATGAAATAGAGTCACTATTTGAACTACAGATTGCTTCAAAATTTTCAGATTTTTTTTTTTTTTTATTATTCATTAATTTAATAAAAGAGTTTTGAAAGCTTTTAGTACGAGATTTTAAATCGGACCGACTTAATCGCTTATGTTATAATTTATCATTCATCATTTATTTTATTATTTTATTTATTTCTGTCTAATTTCTTCTTCTGTCTCCACAAAATTCAAATTTAAAAAAACTTTTTAATATTTCACAATAAAAAATATATTTAATTACTTTTCTTAATTGATTCATTTCTTTTATCATTTTTGCGCGCATGATTATGTGTACTTTAATTTTTTCAATGCAGTGATTATTCATCGATATATTTTAAATACAATTATATGTATAAATTATGTAATGTAGTTGTAATGATCCAATGAAGAAAGAACTTATTGAAGGCTTTAAAATTTGTCGGAAGAGAGTTTAAAAGAGATAGAAAAAATTGTATACACTAAAATATTCAATTTACTTTATTTGGTAGTTTTTTAAATTAATTAAGTAATTATTTAATACTAAGTGGTAGACAAATACAAAACAGAGAGTAGAAAAATACATAGAAAAAAGGCTATCATCTGACTATATCATGTAAAGATTTCCGAGGGAATATGGATCAATGAATAGAATATGCTACTGCATCTTAGGTCGCAACGTTTAATTTGGTGTGAGTCGTTTTATTTAAAGTTTTTTGTATATCGTAACGTTGCGGCCTAAGATGCAGTAGCATATTCTATTCATTGATCCATATTCCCTCTGAAATCTTTACATCTTATGTTTAAGTTGGACCTTATTAGTCATCATTCTGACTTTAACATCAATGTATGATACTGATACAATTTCTGTTTTAATTCATAAAAAAAAAGTAATAACTCAATCAAATACTCTCAAATGAAATTAAATGCGTGTAAGTGTCAAGTATGTGAGTTTTTATTGAAAAATACTGAATTATGAATGAAGCACTTAAATAGATTCGTTGATAAAAAAATGTATGATAGCTCGTTATTTTATTTATTGTAATGATCCAATGAAGGAAAAACTTATTAAAGACTTTAAAATTTGTCAGAAGAGAGTTTAAAAGAGATAGAAAAAATTGTATCCACTAAAATATTCAATTAATTTCATCAAACTTTTTTTATAAAATTGAAAAAATCGTTACAGTTATAAATGAATCATTGTAAAAATTTTATTCTTAATAAATTCTTTAAACAAATAAAATAAAAAAATCACCTAATAGTTTCTAATAGAAATTCGTAAATCAGAAAGTATCAACACCCATAACAATGACAATAGTCCAACTATAATTACAAAAATGTTCCACGGACTATTCACCAAATTTCTCCAGATCTATGTAGCGCTCAACAAATAAAAAGATGCTAAATTACCAACTGCTTTTTGAGCGTCTACTTGATACTTAATATTTAACTCTTCCATTAGTGGTGCAGTCTGTAGTTAAACAAAAGTACAAGTAGTCATATTAAATATAAATAAAATAAAAGTTAAGTATAGCATTCAACAACCTTAAGATAAGAGAAATATTTAAACGTGACTTTACACCGCAGAATGGAAATCAGCTAGAGGTTTCACGGATTTAACTCAGTAAGTCGCGTTACTTATCCACCTATACCACCAAAGTAACCAAAGGTTAAATGACTAGTTATTAATATAATATAATATAATAATATGAAGACGAGCTTGAAGCTTGTTAAACCTGCACCGAACAGATGAGCAATGAACTTGACCGGAAGTAGGTCACGACTCTTCACTATTGCTATTTATATTTTAAATTCCGCAATTATTATTATTATTATTATATATTATATATTATATCGCGAATGTGGCTTACCATGCGAAACTATTTTCTCTGTTATTATTTTTTATTATAAATTATTGTATTAACTATACCATAATATCTTTATGGATTCCAGTTTTCATTAGAATTTAATTCATCGCTACTTAACTTATTATTCATTATTTATCATTTCATTGCCTTATTACCCTATAAATAGTTTATTGTGTTGACTTTTGTGATCGACATTAAAGATAATGTGTCTTGGTCTGAATCTCACCAATGAAAAATCATCGAAAATGATAATAATAATCGGGCGGTATTTAAATTTAAATTAAACATTATAACTTTTAACTTTTAACTTATAGCGATACTTAACCGGGCTGAGTGCTTTATTTAGTTTTTAATGGATGATAGATTGAGATCGTAATTGAAAAGTGTTCTCGGAGAATTTTAAACGTCTCTATATATTGTAATATATAATAATGTTTAATTTTATTTATAGGCGCAGTGAGTTTAAGTTGTTATTGGTGAGAGGTAAGAGTATGATCTTACTTTCACTTCTTGGGTATGTGGACCCAGACAAAAAAAAAATTTATATTCATGTCAGATGTATGTATGTATATAGATCTCGAGATATTCATATTTATGTCGATGTTAAATTAAATATTCATTTTTTCTGGTAAAAGATAAATTATTTTATTGAGATTATTATTTAGAAAACTGTTAGAAATTTTGATTAATTTTTCAAATTTATTTATTGTGGAGCAAAGCTAATTTGAATTTTAATCCGAAAAATATACGAGTATGGAGTTTTTAGACTAAAATAAATTTTTATTGGCTAAAACAAGTTTCATATGCCAAATTATTATCAAATACTTAAAAAATATCTGAAGTTTAGATTTGTTAATTTTTATTATATTTTTAAAAAACTTGACTTCGGAAAATTGAACCAAATTGTGATAAATATTATTTTATTTTTAAATCTTGTTGATAAATCCTAACGTAAAAAGTGAAAAATAATAAATCACTTTAAACATTACTACGTTTAATTCAATAAAATTAATTACTTTCATGTTACTGAAATTAACTTTTACATGACAATTTTTAGGATTTCCTAACAAATAAATTACTATAAAGAGAATTAATCAAAAAATTCTGCTTATAGAAAATAAAAAAAATGTTGGTACAATTTTTCTTTCATTTAAAATTTATCTGTCATATAAAACTAAGGAAAAAGGTTGTTTTAATTTCAAAATCTCTCTATACTCATTTTGTAATTTTTAATCGAATTTATTCGATGAATGTTAGAATTTACAGGATTTAGAATTTAAGTTCAAAATAAAATGATTGGTTAGATTTTCAAGTGGTTCGAGTATGAATAATTTACTATAATTTATCGAAACGTGATTGACAGATTGATTTTTGCTCCATTTTTTTTATTTTTATTACTTTTAATATACAATAGGATGTTTTTTTTCTAAAAATTTTTCGATTGTATTTTTGAACGATGGTGAATTGAGCGCAAATGAGCTGAAATAGCTATCAATAAAACTTCTCAAGTTTTTTTGCAAAAAATAAAATTTCTTTTATTGACATTTTTTACAAAATCAACTATAAAAAATTTTTCGAAAAATTCTTTGAAGAAATTCATATAATTCTAAAGAGCTATAAGTTACAATAGCATTTAACAATTTTAACACATTTGGTAAGAGTATTGTTTCATAAAATCGAAAAAAAATTATTTTTGTTGATAAAAAATTTTTACAACAATAAAAATTTATGAATAATTTTACACTATAATAATTTTGATTTATTCAAAATGATTAAAAACGTAAATTTCAATTACAAACTTAAAATTTCAAAATTCTCAATTAAATACAAAAAAAAATTTTTTTAGTTAAAAAAAAATCAATCTTAATTCATTGAATATTTATTTAAAGTAAAAAATCTACCAAGGTCACAAAAATTTTTAAAAAATTTCGACTTTTCTCTACAACTCATATTCTTAATTTCATAAACAAATAAATTAAACCTCCTAACCAAAAGAAGCTGTTAAATGAATTTAATTTTTTTTTTTTCATCAATACAACTCACGTAACAAAAAATAAAGCGCGGAAATTAATTTCTCGATACTTATTGCTATAACTCAAAAACTAAGAGGAAGAGAAAGAAGACCGGTCTGACAACGGATGTCCGAAGCCGCAAACTTGACCCACATTCTTCGGACGGTGTGGTTGACCTACTATTTATTTTTATTATCATTATTATATGTATTTATATTGTAAGTTGTAACTACACCTTACTTCTTACTTCTCATTCTCATATTAGTTCTTACGTTCAGCGAACCAACTTATAACTTCGCTTACAGATCTTGTCGCTGACCATAAGTGTTTTATCCATTAGATTGTGCGTTTTAGTCACTTATAGTTATCGTTGTAGCCGAATCTAGGCAACTTATATCAACCGAATCTGATTACCACCCACCGAATAAATTCTCAGCACGAATGCGGAACAGGTCACACGCAACTTACGTTTTTACAATCGCTTTAGAAATTTTAATACATCACCATTTTTATCCAACTCTCATATAATACTTAAATACTTTACCTCAATATTTATATATATGTATATATTAATTTTGTTCATATTATACAAACATGAGCATGCTTTCATCTTCCATCTCTACTCTGCATTAAAGATGCAAAGTACCTTGACATTGAGCGCCTATCAAGGAAAATAAAATGAAAACTGGATCAACCGGATCTTTTAACAAAACTTTCGACGATAAACATGAAACATTTTTCATTTATTATTTATGAATAAAAAACACCAACAAATAAATCCGTCAATTACCGCCGAGTAATCCCATCCAACGATTATTATTACTCGGTATATGGGGACATATTTATTAAATGACGTTCTAAGTCATGGCCAATCTAATCGGGCAATACTGTCAATGTCGGATACGATGCGACGTTCATGTCCGACTAGACATAACAGAAGAGTCTTTACTTTAAAAGTAAATAAAAAATATATAATGTAATGATGATAATATAAGTAACAAGTTAAAGATTGACACGGCCTTTACTTTCACCGTCGAACAAGGTCTAGGCCGTTTATACCTTTTTTGTATTTTTTTTTTTTTTATTGAAGGCCCGTCTATTATAGATTTTTATTGTTTATAGCTTTTTAGTTTTTTTAGAATTATAGATGACAGTAATGAGGTGCAAAAATTTAATTGTACACTGAAAAAAAAAATTCTTGAGTGGTAAATTTTCTTGGCTCAAGAAAATATTAAGGAAGATTGAAAATTTCTTGAATTAAGTCAAAGTTTCTTAAGCCAAGAAAATTTCTTCTTGCTCCAAAATAACTTTTGTCTTCCTTAAAATTTTCTTGGTGCAAGAAGTTTTTTTTTCTATGTAGAAAATTTAGTATCGATAAGAAGAGTAATAATAATGAATTTAATATTTGGAGTCATTATATGACTATTGAAAATTAAAAATTATGATTAGAAAAAATTTTTTGATTGATTTTCTTATATTTTTAATTAATAGAACAAATAATTTGAATTTTTTCTTAAATAAATTTTGAAAAACATTTTCACCATAAAATAAATCATCGAGAAAATTTTTCTCGTTTTCTTACTTAGATGATAATTTTTAATTTTGTTAATAATAATAATAATAATAATAATAATAATAATAATAATAATAATAAAGTTGAATTAAGAATAAGAATGAGAATAAAAACAAGTTCTCACGTTGACGTACGTAACATGACAAAATAATAAAAAAAAATGTATGAGAAATTTATACATTTACAACAATTATCTCATGCGAAAAATAATAAAAAAGTATCTCTTCACTTTCTCCGTTTGCCGCTATAAAAATTTAAGGAAATGTGATTCGGTGGCATTTATATGTTTATGCTAATGATTTTAGTAATTGTATATTATTTTTTTTTTATTTAGACTTCCGAGGAAATTAATTATGCTTTTGAGTTATGAGACAGTGGTAAAATGAGTTAACTGTAAATGTTTATTTATAAAGTATTTTTTTATTTATTTTTGTAAAAAACCTGTAAATTTATTCTGCATGTTTCTTCGGGAAGAAACATTGTTTTTTAACTTTTTAAGTTTTAGCTGTGAAAAGTTTTAGTAGGTAAAAGAAGGAGGAAACTATGTGACCGCAATATGGATGAATTAAAGTATGAGAAAATTGGTGTCATTGGAAAATATTTGGGAAGAATGTTTGGAATTCAAAGCATTGATAGTTGGAAGTATTAAATAAGTATTTAGTAAAACAATAGGATGAGATTTTAATCAATCTTTATTTATCACGAATATAACAATGACTCTTGAATTTATTAAATTTATTATTTTTATTTTTATTTTCAATAAGTACGCAAATTTATCCAACAATAAAGCGCAACCTTTAACAGAACATCGTTAGTATTATAAATATCCACAATATTTTAAAATTCAATAATTCGATTCTCTTGTAACCAACTTATACAATAACACATATAATTATAAATTATTTTTTTCCTATCAGTCGAAATATTCAAACGAAGATTCGTGCACGTTTTTATTTTCAACAAGTGCGCTTCGTTTTATTTTAATTTATTATTTACAGATTACAAATGAAATAGAGTCACTATTTGAACCACAGATTGCTTCAAAATTTTTAGCTATTTTTTTTAATTATTCATTAATTTAATAAAAGAGTTTTGAAAGCTTTTAGTGCGAGATTTTTAATCGGACCGACTTAATCGCTTATGTTATAATTTATCATTCACCATTTATTTTATTATTTTATTTATTTCTGTCTAATTTCTTCTTCTGTCTCCACAAAATTTAAATTTAAAAAAACTCTTTAATATTTCACAATAAAAAATATATTTAATTACTTTTCTTAGTTGATTCATTTCTTTTATCATTTTTTGCGCGCATGATTATGTGTTAATGTGTACTTTAATTTTGTCAATATAGTGATTATTAATCGATATATTTTAAATATATTTATATGTATAAATTATGTAATGTAATTGTAATGATCCAATTAAGGAAGAACTTATTGAAGACTTTAAAATTTGTCAGAAGAGAGTTTAAAAGAGATAGAAAAAATTGTATACACTAAAATATTTAATTTACTTTATTAGGTAGTTTTTAAAATTAATTAAGTAATTAATTAATACTAATTGGTAGACAAATACAAAACAGAGAGTAGAAAAATACATAGAAAAAAGACTATTATTATCTGACTATAATATCAATGTATAATACTCATTAATATAATTTCTGTTTTAACTGATTCACAAAAAAAAAGTCTAAATACTCAATGAACTACTCTCAAATGAAAATAAATGCGTGTAAGTGTCAAGTGTATGAGTTTTTATTGAAAAACACTGAATTATGAATGAAGCACTTAAATAGGTTCGTTGATAAAAAAAATTATGATAGTTCGTTATTTTATTTATTGATTTAAATATTTATTATTAATTAGACTGTTTGATAAAGAGAAGTTTGAAGAAGCTCGACTAATTTCGTCGAGATAAATATTTTTATTTTTCCATATAAAATTTTTTACTTTTATTTATTTATTTCGGTTTGTTTTGCGTCTTAGCCAGTCCCAGTGCTGGGTATCGATATATTTTTTATTCAATTATTTTAATTTATTTATTTATTTATTATATAATTATCAATAATTCTAAAATCGTATCTTCCAAAACTACAATCAATTCTTAAACTAAAAAATAAACATTCCTTTTCTCATAACAATCTTTCTGCTTTCTCAAATTAAAATTAATTTTTTTTATAAAATTTAAAAAATTGTCACAGTTATAAATGAATCAATGTAAAAATATTAATTTTCAAAAATTCATCAAACAAATAAAATGAAAAACAAAATACATATTCTGTACGACTTAAGAATTATTAACAATATTAATTGATTAAAAATCACATAGGTATAAACATCGCGTGTTTAAAAATTGCATATCCTAAATGACATCGATGGACGCAATTATTGACAGTCTTAATTATTAACTATTCATTTACTTATAACCCTTTTCATATCGTACAATAATTTGTTACTCAACCGACTGTCATTATAATAATAATTATAATCATAATCATATGAACAATAATAATATTAATAATCCACATCAACAATTTATCAATTACTAAATATATCAATCCTATAAACCCTATAGAAAAAAAAATTCTCAATAAATAAATAATTAAACTAGCCGTATAAAAGCGACCGTTTTCGTCGATCGAGAATTAAATTAGCTATTTAATAAGTATCTCTAAAATATTATAACTAATAACTAACTAACTGACTGACTAACTAACTAACAGCACAATCAACACCTCCCTCTTGTCCCATCACAGATTTAAAGACTTTCTGCATTTTATCTCACTCTTACTTACTAATAATTATTTGAAACATTGACTAGAAAAAAAAATTTCCGTCAACACCAATCAATAAATCACGTGTCCATAATTCATAAATATTCACGACAATAATTATCAGTCTTTATCATTTGAATCTGTTGAGTTTTTACGACGATACTGATAAGACAACAATTTATTACCACGTGTTAGAACTGATCTAAGGATGTTTGTAGTCCGCGTTCCCGCGACATCCGATGGCCGCGGGGCATTTCGTTACGCAGCTTTGTTATGTCTCTTTCTTTGTTCTCTTCTTGACGTTGCATTACTGCTGGGACTTGATGTTGACGCTTTTTCACAATCTGCTGTTGGCATTGGTTTTAACTCTCTGAAATTTATTTTTAAAATTAACTCAAAAATAGCTTAATTTAACATAATTCAAAAAAAGGATTTTGTTAAACTAAGAAAAATAGAGATTGAAGAAAAAAATGTTGTAGTAAAAAATGAGTTTCCTTATGGTAATAAATTGATTAGTTATTTTAACAAAGTGAGCCAAGTTGCAACAAAAAAATCAGTTTTTAATACCGCTAAATCCATTTTTTGTCTTAACAACAGTCATTTTATTGGAACAACAATATCTGTTCGTTGTTACAACTGAATTATTTCGTTATCACTAATTAGCTGATTTTCTTAAAATAACAGAATTTATTCATTGTCTTAAAAAAATAAATTTGTTTTTGTAGCTATTAGTTATTTTAACAAAGAATTTATCTAGTTCAACAACAAAATTTGTAAGACCAACTAACTAATTAATGTTACTGCAACAAAATATTTTTTGTTAATCAAAAAAAAATATTTGTTATTCCTTTGAAAGAATTTAGTTGATTCAACAAACTAATTTGTCAATCTAGCTAAATTGTTTTGTTGAACTAACTAAAGGGTTCTGCCGCAATAACAAAACTGTTTTTTTAATATAACATATAGATTAAATTAGTTATCACAACTTATGTTTTGTTATCATAACTAATGATTTTTTATCACCATGCTACCATAATAATTTATAACCATAACTTGTTTTATATTGTCCTAACAAAAAATTTCTTTCAGAATAGAATTCAAAACTGAACTTTATAAAAACTTGGAGTTTTTAAAATTTCTTGTCTAGTTCAATTTAAAATTCTGCAGTTAACTGAGCAATATTTCTCAAAATAAGAAAATTTGTGTTGAAATCATAAGAATATGGACAATAAAAATCTCATTTCCGTAAGCCGTAATATAATTGAATGATATTAATTTTTGTATTTTTTGTATTGATTTCAGATCTGGTGATTAAAAATTTACCTGTAACTAAGAAGATCTTCATCATCAGGCAATCGAGAAATAAGATCCAGGACCTCATTGTTCGGAATTGAGTGGGGCCTCAAAAGTTTCCTGAAGAACTTATTGACTCCCCAGGCCAAAATTAAGTAACGTATGGGCACCAAGTATAACACGATGCTACCAAGAACAGTTAGGATCATCGCCAGGTAACTCAGGTAAGGTACGGTGAAGTTGAAGAGATTTTTAACTCGTTCACAAAGACTCGCGATGTAGCCAATTGAGTTTTGAACTGTCTGCGTAACTTCTTGAATTGCTTGCAATCGCTCTTTTAGACTTTTCTTCTCTTCCTGTAAGATTAATACAAAAATTAATAAACAATTATATATTATTAACTGTAACTATAAATATTTATATCTAAACTTATGACACTCATCAATCTCAAAATTATAATTAACGTTATTAGTTAACATAAAATATGAATTATTGCTCAGTAAATCAGCCAGCAGAAGATTAATACCGTACTTCAAGGTATAATAACATTAAATCACCGATTTAACAAGCTTGTAAAGATAGTGTTATTACGAAATAAAAATAAAAGTTAAACGTCTGTCTGCAATTTTATGTAATAAGCTATTACATCAAACATTTTTCGCTTTCTCACAATTTTGACAATGCCGTAAAAATGCGATAAAGATTTGACATTAATGCAAATCCGTAAAACTTTCTGTAAGAAACTATTTTAAATTCTGAATTTATTCTGTCGAATTGTTTGCTATTATTTACTATTCTTAAAACGTTGAAATAATAACAAAAATAAAAACATTAATTTTAATGCTACATTCTTACGATTATGAAGTGATAATATTCCTATTAGTACAATGATGAAATCAAAATTATAATATATTTTGGAACATACGTATAGATATTAAAACAATACATAAATTCAATTATAAGAACGAAATTGCATGAATCATATCTGCTACATTTATACTTTTACACGTACTTAAAAGGCCAAAAAAGCAATTTTTTGATCATTTTTTCTGAAGAAAATTTTCTTTTTTTTTTTTTTTACAAATAATCCTTTCAAAAAAGATGTCTTGCGATGAGAACGATATTTTCAGTTTGAACCATCAAAATTTGAAAATTTGCAAAAATTCCGTCAATCTCAAGTGACGGACTTGTGTTTCTTCCATAACTTCATTAACAATAAAATAGATAGTCCGGAGATAGTGAACGAAATAAAACTATTGGTGCCTACGAGGATTTTTAGAGAAAAAAGATTGCTGGATTTACCACAGAACACAAGCAGACTTATAATATGTGATTCTAGATATAGGATATTCGCTACAGTGAATGAATATGCTAATGATTGAAATTTTTTCAATAGTAGCTGTAATACATTTAAAAAAGAAGTAATAAAAATGTTGAGTGACTTTAAGAGATGAATTTTTATGTTAACATATTAAATATACTGGATAAAAATTTAATCGAGCAAATTAATGCACTAGATATTAATATTATTAATTATTATTAATATAAACTATTGTAATTTTCAGATTGCATTAAATAAATAAAAAATATTATCTAGTGGTCAATCGAAAGAATTATAAAAATATATATTTTTAACAAAATAGCGGCTGGACAAAAAAAATATCGGTTTTTGATGAAAATTCCAATCTAAAATTGTTTAAAAAATCTAAAATATTTATCGGAATTATTAATCCTTGGATAAATTATCGAAAAATATAGTTGAGAAAATTGTTTGAAAATTTGAGATTGATCTGATAAGATATTTCGTTTTCTTTAATGATAATGATAATTCGTTTTCGATAATTCTTGCTCACCGACTTTGAAATAGTGTTGGACAATAATAGTATTTTCGATAATTAGCTTTAATTGCTTATTTTTCAGAAAATTTAGTAGTAATTTCTTTTTAATAACTTTCTCCGAAAAATTATATTTTTTTTTTTATTGCTAACTTTTTAAAAATAATAATATCATTTTTTTTTTCTAATTACTAATTCTTTTGAAAAATTAAATAATAATAATAATAATAAATTTTTTTTTTTGTCTAACTCTGCTTTGAACAGACACTTAAGAAAAACGCTTCAAGATGGCTTTACAATTACGCGTATGCTTTTGAAAATACTTGTCTGATTACTTTAAAATTGAAAATATACATTAAGTTACAGGTAATACCTTATCTTTATCATCTTCATCATCATCGTCATCGCCTGGAGTAGGCGGACCATCATCAGAATTGAAATCCGAATCATGAGTGATAGAATGAACTTGAAATGAAGATGAAGAACTGGAAGTGCTGGTTAACAATGAAACGCAGCAATATTTAAGCATAATCAGCAGCGCTGCGACAGGAATCATATAAGGCTCAAAGTAATAGCACCCGAGGACAAACAGTACAAGTGCAACAATACTCCGCGTTTTACTCTCCCATTCCCAGCAGCTCCTGTGAAACAAATAGCGAATAAATAATGTAATAATAATAATAGTGAAGTTAAAACAGTAAATAGCAGCTTGGTGAGTAATTATAGTCAACTGACAACGTAACCAGAGTTAAGTGGCACAATTATTATTTGAATACCAACTCTATATTCGTATTTGCCTTTTGTAATCAAATAAACTTACTGGATGTATTTTCCTAAGTCAATGAAATACATAATAATAGCCTTGAGTCTCAGTACATTGCGCAAAAAAACTTGTCGCTTGAACTTAATCTCAGGCTCCATGTACTTCTTTTCCTTTGGGTTCAGAGTGCGAATGCATGCTCTCACGACATTCCAGACCACGCGTAGCTCCAGTAAAATTTGTGGAAAATTCCCCTTAGCACGTCCGCGTAATTTTTTATCCTTCAATGCGTACCATCTCTTTTCACCATTCCAGATTTTCAGTAATGGAATTGCTATTTTGCCCAAAAATTCAACTTTATGATCACGGTCTTCGTCGTACACTGTCACCTCTAATACTGAATTTATGTCTTTGACGTTACTGAAACATTTTAGTAATAAATTATTAATTAATTTATTAAAATATACAATTTTGAACAGTCAGGAATTAACATTTTAAATCAAGTTTTAATCGTCAATCTTTTGATCTAAAATTTTCATGCTTTTAAATTTTAATCCAATAAACAAAAGTTTGATTTTTTATTTGATAATAATAAGAATTATACGCACTTAGAATTTCAAAATTCAATTTTTTTTAATTCATTTTCGCAATGTACATATATTTAAGGATAAAAACTTTAAGCGCCTTTTTCTCAAAACTGTGTTTAAAGTCGATGAGTAAGATTTATCGAAAACGAATGATAAGATCAATCTCAAATTTTCTCAACTATATTTTTCGATAATTGATCCAAGGACTAATAATTCCGATAAATATTTTACATTTTTATAAACAATTTAAGGCTAAAATTTTCATCGAAAATCGATAATTTTTTCTGTAAAGCCATTTCGTTAAAAATAGATATTTCATAAATCCTTCGATTAATCATTAGATAATATCTTATATTGACGGAATTTTTGCAAATTTTCAAATTTCGATTATTCAAACTGAACATATTATGCTCACCGCAAGACATCTTTTTTTAGAGGACCTCCCAGAGGTCCTTTTAGAGGACCAGAGATCGTCTACATAGGTAGAAAAATTATTGTTTATAAAAAAAAAGAACTAATAATTAAAGTTCAAAGTCACTACTATTAGTATATAAATTTTCATACTAATCAATTGAAAATTTTTTTCAGAAAAAATTAAAAAAAAATTGCTACCTTCTAAGTGCGTAAACTCCTAAAAATTACTAATGAACTTACAAAGTAAAAATTTTCTGCCAATTAGGTGCCAGAGTTTTGTACTCAGTCTGGGTTTGTAACCGTGAATTGACTAATTCCAGGACACAAAAAGGATCACTTTTTCCTCCTAAGTCAGCGGCAGCAAGCCCTTGTGCTCTATAGACCTAAAAGAGAAAATTCTTCATTAAGAACGTGGATATTTATTTGAAATAAATTTTTAAAAAGAGTAAGTATATTTTTCAATCATTGAGACCTATAAAAATAAAATTGAAAGTTAATTTTTCAATTTTAAATTACAGAAATTGGAGACAGATAAATAATAAATAGCAAAAGTACTAACTTTAACAGTAAGATGCCCAACATCTCGGGGTCTTTGCAACGAATTCCAGAGGGAATATCTATCTTCGACCCGACCGCGTTCCTGAGGAGTTTCTTCATGGGCAGCAAGATCACTAATAGTTTCGCTGGCAGTCGTACCGCTGATAGTAAGTAATAGAAAAATACTTCCAGCCCCATCTTCCAGTTCTTTCCAAATCCTATGGGTCGTTTCGCGCTCCAATCCCGCTAAGTCAATGGTCGTTCTGCCCATCAAGTCGTCTTGGTGACCCTTGTCTCGGTCCCATACCGTAACCTCCAGTTCCTGACCCAGATAAGGGTCCTCGTACAGATGGAGGTCAAATTGCTCCAGCCACACGGGGTTTACCGTCTTGTTCACGACCTTTGATTTGTATTTTTCAGTTCCCAATCTGAAGAAAATTTTTTTTTCTTTATTCTTATTCAAGATAAATTGTTTATCAAATATTTTAAATTTATTGTCTTGAAGTGGTGGAAGGAGTAGAAATATTGATAAGCACTTATTTATAATTTTAATTGTTTATTTTATATGATAAATACCTAAATTTAACGTAAGGATCCGAAAGGCCGTCGATATCCATAGGTAATAAACTTTTGGCTTCGACGAGAACAATTGTCACAACAGAACTCCATATTTGTGATTTTAGTCGCCGGTTAACGTCTGCTAATCTGTTTGTTCTTTGGAAGTACTGTAAACAAATTTTTTAGTTATTTTTTTATCAATTATTTTTATTCTTATATAAACATTTTAAATTATATCTATTAACATTTTTTTTATCAAGTGAATTTCGAAAAAAAATCAAGAAATTTGTTATGAAAATTAAATTAGCAGACATCTGACAATTTTTTGTCGAAAAAATTATTACAAAAAAATTTAGAGAAAAATTTCACATATGGAAGATTTAGAAAACTACAATTTTTTTAAAATACTTTTTTTGTTCTGATTTAATCAAAGAAAAAATTCAAACAATTATTAAATGTCTGCTAATTTCAGTATCACAATTTTTTCTAATATTTTCAGCTCTCTGCCCACACTCAATTTTCATGTCTATCCATTTCCAGAAATAAAAAAAAATACCCTCGTAACATCCTCAACTTTCTCTTTCCATCCTTCCTTGAATCTATCAATAAAATCAGGCGTGTGTTTATTTTCTCCATTATGTTTATCATGAATTTCAATAACAGGAACCGGCGTGGATATTATTTTAATGAACTCCTCATGCTCGCCACTATTTTTAAACTCCACCTCAAAATTGCCCCCATCTAGTTCTCCCTTTTCGCCCTTGGAATCCTCCTCGCCCTCGGAGTCCTTAGAAATCAAGGGCAACCTGTCCTTTCTTACATCCTTCTTGCATTTATCCACAATCCAGGTCTCTATCGGCTGCAACCAGGGATGTTTATCTGCCTTCTCCTCTAGAATCCTCTCGACCCTATCCTCGATTATTCTCTCCATACTTTCCACCCTTTTTTCCAGCGACTGTTTGAAAGCCTGGACAGACTTTTTATGTCTTTGCACCTCGTCCATGTTCAGTCCGTATCTTCTCTTCCCGACATTTTTTCTCCTCGTCAACTTTTTATCCTCTTCCTCGTTTCCATTTTTTTCTTCTTCTTCTTCAAGTTTACTTTTGTCGTCAACATTTCTTAAACTAACTTCTTCTTTTTTTTTATCTCTTTCTATGTCATCGCTCATTGCGTCACTCGGGAAGAAATGTTCATGACTAACTTTGTCATCACACTCTGTTTTGTTATTATAATTTCCTAGTTCGTTCTCCATGTTAATTTCAAACATGCAATGTATTTTTAAAATTACTTATCATTATTATTTTATTGTAATAAAAACTGATAATTATGCACTTAAAACAAAAAAAAAAAAAGTCAAACTAATAAAATGAAGAGATAAAAATTGTTATTACGAGGCCTTACTACGAATTAAATAAAGCCGCCTTGTATTCGATAATAAACTCAATTGTACATTAACATACACATCATCATTATATGATACACGATATATACTCCGACACGTTATATATGTTATATGTTACATGTTAAATTAACTGAGTCGTACGTTTAAATTAAAGAGGGGATAGGACTCAATACACAGAACAGCAATATACACACATAAATATGATAAATATTGTTTATATATTCAATAGAATTCGATGTAAAGACCGAAAGATAAAAATTACTTTACTCCAAAAAAATAGGTTGAAGTAATTACTTTATTGACGGCCTTTAGTTATCATTATCACTTGTCACTTTCATTATTACTGTATGTTTTATATTGTATATTGAATATTATATATTAGGATCGTGGCGTGCACGTTAATGTTGGTCTGAAACGAATGTAGGTAAAGATGTGGATCTACGGCTTACGCTTATATTACGAATACGGGCAAAGTCCTCCCACTCCGAATAAAATGAAAGAAACATACACACGGTGATATTATACGTACGGTACTCAATTGGCTATCGCAACAAGTTAGTCTATTTCCGGGATTCGGCTTTATTTTTTTTATGTAAGACCATACAAAAAAAACCTTGAATTGCGTCATTAGTCATCCGACATCAGACACGAAGCTAATGAAAAGGAAGGTATTGACGGTGAATGGAAGCGGATCATGGAGTTCTTAGAGTTTAAATGTTAGAAGAGCTCATCTGTATTGAGGTTTTATTATTAAATTGAAAAGTTTGATGGAATAAATTTTTTTTAGCTTTGGCTTCGGCCTTTTTATTATTATTTAATATCAGGTATTGAGTTAGTGGCTTTGATCGGTATTTTTAGTTCATTAAAGACTTGTAATTAAAGTTGTTAGTTTTCAAATATTTGTGAGACTATACGAGTTCTTTGAAATAAATTGGTAATCAGAGTTAACAACTTTAATTTGAAAGTTTGCGCTTTTGGATTTTTTGATCAATTTTTTAAGGTTGTTTTCTTCTTTTTTTTAATAATGGGTTATACGCACTTAAAAAAGTAAAAAAAGCAATTTTTTTATCATGTTTTTTGAAGAGGCTTTTTAATTGATTAATATTAAAATTTATAGACTGATAGTAGTGACTTGAAACTTTAATTACAAGTTATTTTTTTTTTAAATAATGGTTTTTCTAGTTACTATTGACAATCTCTAAGAGACCTTAAAAAAAATGTCTTGTGGTGAACGTGATATCTTCAGTTTGAATCATCAAAATTTAAAAATTTGAAAAAAAAATCCGTTAATATAAGATATTGTCTAGTGATTAATCAAAGGAATTATGAAAAAAAATATCGATTTTCGGTGAAAATTTTAGCCTTAAATTGTTTATAAAAATGTAAAATATTTATCGTAATTATTAATTCTTAGATCAATTATCAAAAAATGTAGTTTAAAAAATTGTGTAAAAACCAGAGACTGATCTTATCAGTCGTTTTTGATAAATCTTGCTGAACGACTTTGAAAAGACAGTTTTGAGAAAAGGGCATTTAAGTTTTCATTCAAGTCCAAAAATTTTTTTTTAATTCTAACTGCGTATAATCCTTTACCAAGTCTAATATCAAATAGTTCTATAATAAAATTTTTTTATCGACTAAACTAAAAAGATACTTAATACCTCAAATTTTTAATAAAGAAAATTATAAAGGAGAATAATAAAAAACATTCGACATTGGAATACATTTAAATTTTAAATAAATTTATATTATCATTCAACCGATAATTTTACTCATAAATATTTAAAGATAAAATTATATCTTCATTTAAAAATATAATTTTCAATAGAAAAATTCTACTGTAAGAATTTTTTGTTAACAATCGGGTCACTTGTCATTTTCATCAAAAGTTCATTTTTCTCATCTTCCATTACATATTTCTTAAATTACGCAGCACTTGAATTTTCTTGACGAAATATCTTCCATAAATAAATATGAAATATCTTTGATACTAAGCATTTTTATCAGTGCAAAAATGCATTACTACCAGGAAACAAACCCGCGATAACCTAAACAAAACCGGATGCACATGAAGGAAACAGCCGTGAGTCCTATCTCGTAACTCTTTACCGCGAACATCAGTCCATGAATTTAAAAAATAAAACTACCTGCTCTTTTTCTTGCTGGTTTCTCGGCCATAGAGTGACAGTTAAGAATATCTCTCCAAGATGAACTTGCGGTCTTGCTGGGTCTTTAAGCTTCAAAGTAATATCATGAGGTTGTCCTAAATCGAATTGCGTGAGATCCAGCGGCGCCGCGCCCATGAAATCATCTTGTAGACCCCAGTCGTAATCGAATACCTTTAATTTGAAAACTCAATTACAACTTTTGTCACCAAACTTCTGATGAATCAATAATGAGACAGTAGTCGTATTGGTTATTTTATTTAATAATAATAATTATAATGTAAATTTAAAAAGTTAAAAAGTACACGTCTGAAATGCTTGTTTTTTTCATCAATCATGTTTTAATTAAAAAAGTTAAAAATAATTTTTTTTTTTCAGCTAATTAAGAATTTTTTTAATTAAATAAATTGTTTTTATAAATAAGAAGAAATTGAAATTTTCAAATTGACCGATCATGATTATGTCCTTAGTATATAAGCTAACAAACGTCCACATAAAAATTATTACAATTGGATTTTCTTCTCTAACTATCTCTAGTAAAACTCTTGAGTCGTAAAGTTTGTAAGTTGAAGTATCTTCTGTATAACTAGATGTTTTTTATGGCATATTAGAGCATTCTAACAATAATAGAAATGATACAAGACGAGTCCCATGTTTTTCATCATTTTATGAAAATAAAACATAGTTCCGTTGAGACGTGCAACAATAAAAATAAAAATAATAATCTATATATTTAAGAATATACGGAAAATTTTGTTTCTGGCATATGTACAAGATAAAATGTCTTTATTATTTTTTTTTTTACGGTTTTACATATTTTTTGGTGATAGTAAATTTTTTATGTCAAATTTTTGGAAGAGTTTTGAATAGTTTAATGATTCTATAATTTTTTTCCGTGATATTTTTCCATTAAATTATTGGTAATTGATCCTATGATAAAAATTTTATTTTTTAAATTTATTTCAAAAGTACCCAAACTATGTATATTGTTATAAAAAATCATTAAGCCAAAATTTTTTATTCATTATTTTGTAATTCTTGGTAATCACATAGTAACTACAGTTTGCTAGTAATAATAAAAAATAATAATAATATACCTTAATATTAAGAGGTTGAAATGGATCTTCAATAGGCAGTGTGACACTTTCATCCCACACTGGATTTAATTCACGATGAACTGTCCGAGATTTATGTAACAATCTACCGCAGCATTTTATCTTAACATAAGGATCACTTGCCCCTGTAATAAAGTTCAATACATCCATACATACACATAGAACCGCTAAATGACATTATTATCTATTAACTGACATTTAATTTCTACACAAAATATATAAGGAAAAAGTTAAGAATAATCTAGGTAAAGTGGGTGTAAACCACTTCTATATCAAAGAAGATGAAGATTAAAAAATTGTACCGCATCGATCCATAGCCACGAGATTGGCACCTCGGCGAATGTGCATACGCAGCTGGAAAAATGCATGCTGTCTCAATGCCAATTCACGTCGCCGTGCTAATTCATTTGACTGAGAACTCTCATACGTCGAAGGAACTGCTGATGAAGATCCTGACATGGGGTCTTGGGGGTCTTGAGCCTCGCGGGATGCTCGGGCTGACAGCTTCGATGAGTTGTCGCTGCATCTTCCCGGACTGTCTTCGAGGGATGATTTTCCACGGGCTAGAGGAGATTCTGCAATTTTTAATTACATTAATTAATACAATATTTAATTTTTTTTTTTTTTAGGTGAACAATAAATTTTAATTTTAAAAGTAAACTGAAAATAAAAAATTTAATAAAAATTCATGAGTCATCAAGGACATAAATGTAATAAAATTTAAATGTTGCATCTTAAAACGCTACTAAATTCGGAAGCAACCATCTCAGCAATGCAGCGCACTAATAATCATAAATCTTTTTTATTCTTCAAGTACCAATTAATTTCCATAATACCAAGTGTGTGTGAGTTTAAGTACTCAAATCAATAATTTATAATTTAAAATGCATATAAGCATATAATAATTCATAATAAAATTAATAATTTATAATTTATAATTTCAGAAAGTACCTGGATGATTGAGTGCAATTTTAGCCGGACTGTGAGTCGTAGAAGAGCTTTTGCTGTGCTCGGAAGAATAATCGGCAGCATAATCAGACTCGACACCAACACTGTGAGTCGAATCGTGAGCATCCTTGGCTTTTTTGCGCTCCTTGCTGCGAGCCCTTGCCCACCGGTTTTTAAGGGTCGCGAAGAAGGTCTGGGTCCTCTGGGCCACCGATGCTACGTGCCGGTGGTGGTGGTGGTGATGGTGTTGCTGGACATGCGAGTGTCTGTGCTGGGAGGGTTGGGCCGAAGACGCCCTGCCCGTCGACAACTCTTCATTATTAACTCGTAATTCTGTGGCACTTCGTGACAACTGCCTATTACCATTTAAATTTAAACGAGATCTGTCTTCTTCTTGCCCTGTAGTTGGTTAATTACAATTTTATTTGATCGATTAATTATTGCTATTAGTAGTAGTGATATAATTGTTAAAGTATTTACCTTGTTCACCGTCCTCGGAACCAGAAAGTAATTCCACACTCTTGCTCATTATTTACACGCGTATTAATCGTTGTATTTTTTTTATTTTCTAAATTTTTATTTATTAGCCGGTTTATTTTGTAATTTGTTGATAGTAATTTTAATTTTTTTAAACGTTTTTTGATATAAACAATACGATTTGCTGCGAGGTGCATGGTTTCAATGAATATTCAACTTTAATACTCACCACCATCGACCGATTTAAATTTATATACATTTATTTCTTTCCATTTATTCTCCGGTTTAATCTATAAATATAAAAATTTTATCATTATTTAATTTTTTTATTTTTTTATTGTTATCAATTTAAAACTGATGTTCATTATTATTACTTTTCAATGAAAAGTGTCAACCAAGTATCATTGAATTATATAAACAATGTTGTATAGAAATAAAATTAATCAATTGACAGTCTCATTTCAAAACTCTGTAAGGTAAAAGCCCCAATAGATGATCACGTACCAGTATATGATCACTCCATGTATTTGTATACCTATATTTGTGAATATAGATATACAAATACATAGAGTGATTATATACTGGTACGTGATCATCTATTGGGGCTTTTACCTTAGCTGATAATTCTCACATTTAAAAAAAAACTTTGCGTACTAAAATAAATATAGGTAAATTAACATAATTCTGAAAAATTACTTTTATTAAATTTAATCAATTCAACTGAAACTGAGATAAAATATTTTTTAATTTAATTAGCTGTAAATATTTACACAACAATAATTAACAGTAATAATAATTACTAAATATTAGTCATTAAATTTTAATTTAAAATAGTGTTTTATCAATTTAAAAGAAATTGAATAATTTGTTAAATATAGAAATAAAAGTTAAAAAGGCTGGCAATAGCCTGGTCAGCTCGGTGCTCGCTTTTCGAAAGAGTGGGACCCGGGTTCGATCCCAGCACGCACCAATATTTTTCAGTGATTATAATTAAAAATATGTGCGTTACGTTGCCAGCCTCTGGAAGTGGCAGAAATAGCCGGGCGCCACACGTCTGACTTGGGCGATCACACATTTAAGCAACAACTTGAATGGGTGACCACTCTAGTCGGCGTTGGCTAGCGCGAGGGATCTCTGCACACTAGGAGAGGGGCCTAATGCTCCAGTGATCGATATAGAAGAGTTTCTTATCAATCACTGTAGACTTAACCCAGCTCCGACTGTACTAACATGGGTTTTCTGTGTAGTTTTCCAATGTTACTGTTCCAATAGCCGAGTGGTGAGGATCAGGGTGAATACGGTACAGAAGGCACAAGTCGGTCTACAGCCGCAATAAAGAGTGGAGATATAGTTGATTTCCCAAAAAAGAGTGGGGATATCAGCCTTGTAAAAACCAGATAACGGTATACAAGTAAAACTCAAAATAATAATAGAAATAAAAGTTTTATAGTGATTTACACCGTAATCATTTTGTCAGTGTAAAGTCAAATATGTAGTTATCCAGAGTATATATGAGGAGGATTATAGAATCAAAGGTTGTCCAACCCTCTTGCATGGTTTATACATGTCATAAGTCATAAGTCATAACATAATTAAAAAGCACACTGACAAAAGTGTCAGATTACAACCCTTATTTATTTTATATAAAGTCATTTGAAGATTGATTACTCAATTATTTCTATTAGATCTAAAGATCTATAAATAGACAAGCACAAGAAATTTGACATACTTAAATATTAAAACTAACCCAAGAATTTTAAATTCACACAATAATGAAAAACTTTTTAATGAGTACTAAAGAAAAATAATAAAATAATGAGCCTATAAAGTTAAAATTATACTAGCGAAAAATTGATTATCGCAATTTTTTAGCAGGCTATTATAATTTTAATATAAACGTGCTTTTATTTTCATACTCTATGATCATACTTATAATTTTATTCATGACAAAGTTACCGTAAAGACAAGATTTTATGTAAAAATTTCAATATTTAATTATAAGTTAAATCAACTTTGATCTTTTTGAATAAATTCAAAGGATAAGTAAAATGATAGTTTTAAGTTTAGTAACATTTAAAAATTGAAATTTTCTGTAAAAACAAGGATAAAAAAAAGGATATTGATTACTTAATTGTGTAAGTGCGACAACAGTGTGAGAGATTTATGATCCTACAGAGCAGTAATCGAATCTCACCAAAATTAAATTATCATTATCTTGGGCTTTGTATTTTAATGTACTTGCCGGTATCTTATTTTGGCAAGATTACAGCTAGAATGTTTTTTTATAAATAAATAATTTTCTCGAAATTTCAAATTTTAAAGAAACATTATTACAATTAACTTTATTGCTTAAATGTTAATGATGATGATTATTCATTTTTATTTTATCTTCATCTCTATAATAGATTAGTATTATTGTTTGTGCTATGGCACATGTGAGTATGAATTGTAAAAATTTTTTATAGAGTGGAAAAATACGTAGTCTCATGCTCGACCATCTGAGCTAGCTAGGCTTGAAAAAATAAATAAATAATTAATTAATTACATAATTAGTTTTTAAAGTTTGAATTTAGAAATAATAAAAAAAAAATAATATTGAATGTGAAATCAAAAATTACTGTTTTGCTAAGAATATCCTTTGCTAAGTGTAAAGACAAATATATTCTTCAATTGTGACATTTGAGTACATATAATTAACTTATATCTTGTAACTTGAAGAAGGCTAAATCAACAAGACGTTGCTTGATTGAGTAATCAGTTAATGTCTCGCCCTTATACAATGAACCTTTAATTTATTAAAAAAATTATTCCTTTGTATAATAACAAAGCCCAGAAGTATAGCACACTTGAGACACTTTGACATTTTTAACAATTCACAAAAGTAATTGCACCCTATTTTTAAATTTAAAACCTCTATTTAGTAGAAATTTAAGTACTTTATACCGACTTTAACTTGAATATTTTATCTATAATTATAAGAAATTACTTACTATACTAATGAAGCTATTTTACGAGAGTTAATTTTTCTTCTTCTTATTTAGTTGCTATAGTTGCTATAATTTATTTTTTTCAATAATTAAAGTAGAATAAATAATATTTACAGTTATTACTAACAACAAAATTTATCAAAATATTGGAAACAAACTTTTTGTTAATCAAAAAAATTTTTGTTATTCAATATTGAAAAAAAAAATGTATGGTGAAACATCTGTTACTTTTATAGTAACAATACTGAATTTACAACTTGAATTTGTTCAATTTTATTTAAATGAAAAAATTAAAAAACAAATATTTTTATTAAGAAGCATATTTTTTTTAAATTATTTATTAAGAAATTATTATTATTATTATTATTATTATTATTAAAAAAAAAAAGTTATTATAAAAATTAAATCACTTTAATACTTGACATAAGTTTTTTTATATAAGACTGACATAAAAAAGAAGAAGAAATAAAATAAACTTATAACTAATAAATCCCAGTGAAATTGAAATAAACTTATTTCTTTTATCTAACCCACTATAACTCCGAAAAAAAAGAAAAAAGTCTCTTGATATGACAGTCACAAAACTTACTATTTAGTACATTACTCAAAAATAGATCAAATACATAAAAGAAAAACCCAATTGTCAATCAATATAACAATATTCTAGGGCAAATCCAAAGGTCAAATCAATAATATAAAAAAAATACTCTCTATCCACATTTATATTTACAACTTTGCAAAACACCTGTATAAATTAAAATATATTATAAAAACATACTACAAAACAGCCACTTTTCATATCCAGTTTATTCACCCCGGGTTTGTACATTAAGTAACGTAAGGTACAATTAAATAATTATAAAAAGACGCGTGTCTAATTTGCATAATAAACAACAACAATAATCGATTATAAATTCAAGGATTATTAAATTGTATAAAAAATAAAACACTCGAGGAAGGATATAGGAGTGCTGATAGAATATTATAAAATAATAATATTATTATTACGATGATGATGTATTTAATGGTGAAGATGATAAACAATAAGAAATTATGTTAAAATTACCATAGAGCGTGTAAAGTTGAACCGTGAACATCTCGGTCGCGAATCGACACTCGTCAACGCGGTACGCGGGGCAACTGATAATTCAGAACTAGCTACCACCTAGTGTAGAGTGTACCGAGTAGACTAGAATCCTACATGTCATGCTCACACGAGAGTCGTACTCGTCTACGAGAGAGAACTATCAGGAAAATTGTAACACGCTGAGCACCTAACTAACGAAGATGGAAAATTAGTGGGTGGAGGAGGCTCTATCGACCCATAAGCTTCCATCTATATATTTACATCCATTTATACCTTAAACTCTTATACTTTTATTTATTCTTTGTAAATATTTAATAATCGTGAAAATAATTATTGTTATTATTATATCTAATACTCGATGAAAAATATATTATTAACAATAGACCTTTTTATAAAATCAATAAACACGCGCAGGAGTCTATGGGTTTTGTTGCACATTTCATGCTCTATTATGTGCCATGGTGGCTACTCATTTTTTGTTATTTCTTCATGATTTTTGGTTAAGAAATTTATTATTCAATTTAGTGATATTTTTTTATTTTTAATTATATTTCTTCTTTTATATTTTGTGGAAATTTTTTACCAATTATGTTACAATTATTTGAATTTACATAAAATATGAAAGAAGAAAAATGAAGAAATAATTTTCTTTTTAATTGTAATAAATTTAATGGATTTTTTTCGTCAATTTTTATTATTATTATTATTATTTTGATCATTAGCAAAATTTTACATAAAATTATCTGTTCAGATTAAAAAAAAATTCAATTATTAAAACTTATACAGTAAATTTTACATTTTTCATTTTCTTTTAAAAAATATTTTTAAATATTAAATTAATGAAATTTTTGTCCTATTATTCACTAACATTTTTTTAATTTACTATAAAACACAATTATTGATATCAATATTATTATTGAGATTAATTAATTAAGTTGTTGATAGATGTTCCATTTAATTATCTTAATAAGCTTTTGGTTGCATTAATAAATGACATTATTATATCAGTGTGGCATTATATCAGACTTGGAATTACTATGGAAAATAGAGATTTAATTGCTGATGAGCGTGAAAGGATCCGAACAGAATGAACAGAAGGGTCGGGGGTACTGAGGGATGGAAACGAGTTTCAATGCAAATGATCGGAAGGCGGGAAATTAATTTATGCGTACGACTAATTTGTTTTATCGGCGGTCATGTGGAATAAAAATATGTATAAATAAATATATGTTACGTGACGCTATATGACCTGGTAACCACGGCAACGCCTGGGTTTAAATATCTTACAATTAACCGATAGTTAACGACCAGCATGATGGAAAAAATTTACCTAAGACACGCTAACACTTTTTTTTATGCTTTTAATGTATACCTTTTTTTTTACGATAATTTCAATCGAAATTTATTATTATTAATTATTCACTTCAATGAAAAATTTATTCATCAGAAAATGATGACCTAGAAATTTATAATTTTTTAATTTTTAAGTATAAATTTTTATTCTAATATTTAATTATCAAGATTAAAGATATAAATTAAATTCTAATTATAATAATTACTAATAAGAAAAAAATAGATTAAAAATTTTTTTATTATACAATGTACAAAAAACATTAATATAATTAAACATACACAGTATGTAACGAGCTTATCTACAGAATACATTAATTAATTAATTACTATATATACAGTTGAATTTATCGGACATGTCTATTAAATTTATTTTTGATTTTACTTATAAAAATTATTTAATTAGATAATTACATACACAGTATGTAATAAAGCAATTATTTAATTGTCGGAATTTATCTAATGTGCTTATTACTAGACTAAACAAAAAAATATAAATTTAAAATCTATTGACATATTTGTACATGCGAAAATTAAAAATAACGCGCTTGCGCGAGGCCAGTTTGCGCGCCCTTTCGCCGCGGTTTTTATTTCGCTTACAATTTGACTAGACTTAAATTTTTTATCAATTTAAAACTGTCTGACTAGATTTATTTAATTTTATGGAAAGCTGAATGTCTGGGGCGATAATAATAGTAATAATAATTGTTATAAATAATCATAATAATAATAATAATACATATTTAAATGAGAAGCGAGTAATTAGTATTCCACACTTGTCTCTCGTTAGCAGGCATTCAAAACTTACAATAGGAATCCCATCAAACGGCTAAACTCGCATTCAAAATTCTAAAATTAAAGTAAACAACAAATTAGGAACTGGTTCCGTTTAACTAAAAATTTTATCACAGCTCAAAGATTCTATGACCGTTAAAAAATTAGTACATTAATTTAAATATATTTATCTTATATATTACAACGCTTATTATGAGGGGGAAGCACAGTTTTATTCATAATTTTAATAATTGTATTATTAAATAGTAAATGATATTGCCAGGAAATTATCGCTTTGTACAATAATATACAATACATGTTAATTAACAACAATAATTATAATTATAGTAAACTTTATCATTATAAATTGTTACATGGTCAAGTTCACCTACATAACTCATTTGAAAAAAAAAAATTATGTCCTGAATATTATAATCAATAAAAATTATAATACATTAATTTGCTCACCGTTGAATTTAAATAAATCAACTAAAATATGTATTGAATTTCTGATTCATGTAAAATTAAATAACTTTATTTTTTGTTATTTACAATTTTCGTTTTTTTTTTTTTTTAAATTTAAAGTTCAATCCAATCTAAATTATCACAAATTTTTTTAAATGAGCAAATTAATGCAAAAAAGTACCAAGTGATTATAATATTAAATAATTAAAAATTTGAATGCAAAAAAGGGTCAAGTAGTGTAATTTATTTTATAACTATAGACATTGTCATATTTTATTGACATCTGAGCTCTTCATTAAAAAAAAATTAAACTAATCAAAACGGGAAAGTCATATTACATAACATTTACTAACTAAATATTAACAAAAAAGAAATATTTGTACATTAGATCTAACTTTTAAATCTTATTGATACTTATACTTATATTTATAGTTATATAGATAAATATTTCTAATTAATAACTATCAAACCCCCTCGATAAATATTGTTTACAAACATAAATATTTGCACGCATGTTATTAAACAATCGTCAGCACCTTAAAAATTTAAATAAACAAATTAATAATGTAAATCAGATACAGACGATCAAATACAAATAATATATTATATTATATTATTTACAGCAAATAAGGAACTAGTAAAACTTTTTAGGTCACCAGTTATTGCCGCGTCCGCGGCCTCGGAAGTTTCCGCCGCGAAACGGGCTTCCGCGTTTCATCGCCCTAGGATGAAAGTTGCCGGGCGGTCCGCCGTTATTACCAGGATTCCGAGGTCCTCGATCGTTCCAGGGCGCCCTGGGAGATCCCCGAAACCCGCCCCTGCTGCGAGGAGTATGATTGCCTCTCCAAGGCCCGGCAAATGGACTGTTTGTCGGCATTCGCGGCCGGAAGTTTGCGTTTGGCGACTCGTAGTCGAAAGCTCCTGGATGTATGTCACTTATTCCCGAGCTAGGAGGGCCATTGATAGGCCTTTTTGCTGTCGACATATCTTGCTCAAGAAGTCCATTCTGCCGCTCCATATCATTGGTCATGTTAGAGTTCATCAACGCCTCTAGATGTTCCGATAAATTACGCGGCGCTTCATCAGCAGTCTGAGCGCGTTCTTCAGCATTAACATCATCGTCAAGTTTATCGGGTATTTCAGAAATATCAGGACTATGTCCAGGAGGTCGTAAGTCCTCGTGTTCTTCAGGATCCAGAGAAAGTCTTCCGTCGTTAAGATCCGGCATTATGGGCATGCCATTGTCGTCCAAAATAACAACTGTGTCAGGAGGCTTCAAGTTCTGCTGTCTATCAGCCAAATTATCGTCGTGTCTGCGCCGGTTCCGATCATTGTGGTCCGAGAACCGATTTCTGAAGCCTCTTCCACGTCCACGGAACATCTGGGACTGGTGATCTCCTGGAGGAGGACCTTGGTAGCTCTCGTAAATATCCTGACGCGCATAATCCGGGTGAGGAGGAAACTCACCAGGAGGCATAAACCCAGGCATACCTGGAGGACAATTACCACCGGGAAAATCTTCAGGGCGAGGAAAATTATTCGGCTGACCAGGAACGAACTCTTGAGGATGGAATTGCCCAGGTGGAGGTGGTCTGATGTGAACATTCCTCATGTCAGGCATAGGATCGTGGATCATCGGGTTGTTTGGCAGCGGAATCATTCGCATGTCCATGTCGTGTCTTGGTGGGGGAGGCGGCTGAGTTATTCTCATGTCGCGGTCTTGAGCCCTCAAATCTACAAGAACTCGGTTCTTTTGTTTAGCACTTGGACCATCAGCTTCATCATCAGACATTTCCATGTCTACGCTTTCTACTATATCACCCGACTGCACTTGTCTTCTAGAAAATTATAGATACAATTATTAATCATTTTTAATTGATAAATATATTATAAAAATATAAAATTAATATACCTGTAGTCTTGATCAGAGTCCCAGATTCGATTATTTGAAGTAACTGATTCGGAATTAATTACGCTGGCGGGACTGCCGGTCAAACTGATCAAATTTCTATGATCAACGTCTCCGGATTTCATTAATCGTGGAAGATGAATATCGTTTGGCCTTGGAGCAGGAACAACTCGATGATCTACGTCAGTAACACTATTGACCAAAGGTTCTGGAGCCTGAGAATCCGGGTATTCTATGGATTCATGAAAGTTTGACTTTTCGTAACTCGGTGGAGAGTCAGAGGTCTCGGAAGCTAGAGGCTTTGACAGTATACCGTTGGACCATCGAGCCTCAGGCTCATTCCAGCGGTTATTACTTCCTTCCCAAGATTTTGGTTTCTCTTCTGTCCATGTATTAATATTTTTAGCTGTTTGAAATGAAATTGAAGTTCATCAGTTTATAGTATAAAAAAAAATGTACATCAATTTCTTACCAAAATTTCACCCAAATCATACTCGACAAATTTTAAACTCTTAATAATAAAGTACCTTCATTAGTGGATGTCCATGTAGGAAACTTTGGCGGCAATTTGTTGTAGCAGTTTTCTTCATCCAGAAAAATAGGTGGAGGCAGTGGAGGTGGTGGTAATGGATTAACTGGCACAGGATTCTGGTTCTCAAAAACCATTGCAACGTTGCTCTGACTGCCTTG